>NW_007382839.1:0-7558 GCF_000475195.1 Diaphorina citri | reverse complement strand
TGCGAAACGTTTAGGATGGCTCTAATATGGGGCATTCCTCAAAAAGAACACTAGATACAATTTAAATACAAAATGGTCAGTTTTGTACACGTTTTTTTACTGAGAAATTCCTCATTTTAAAATATTGATTCCATACATATATTAGTGATTACGGTCCTGTTTTTACTTCACTATTGACTAGTTTAAATACGCATCAGGAGTTCTAAGAAACAAGGACCTTTTTTTAAAGGCCTCATTTATTTCAATATTTTTTAAGTTATAGGATCTTTCTTATTCGTTTGGGTGACTGCCAAATCTGAGTGCCATAAGACTTCGTACTTCCTTTATTGAATCTCAAAGTTATGGATTGAAAAAGTACTGTTTTGAAAGACTTTAGTGATTTCGGAATTCATCAAAGACTTAGCTGGAGATTTTATAAAACCCTTGGAAAGGAAAAAAAAAAAAATCAAATTGTTGTTTTCAAGTTACTTGTCTTAGTTGTCCATAATAAGGTTTTAATCTTCATTGTTCATGTGGCCAGTTTCATATACGTTTCGAAAAATCTTCAGTTGAGCATTTGGTGAAATCAAGGTGTACCTACTTATCTGTGCGTCAGTGACCCCAGATATGATAAACAACGCAGTTGGTCCTGAGTTAGAGCGAAGGATGCGTTACTGTGTATGTGTACAAACAATTAAATGGATCTCATTTTGAACAGCTTTTATAAATTTGTTTTGCGATTATTCGGATGGTCACTCATCAGGATAACAAGCACGCGCAACAATGCCTAACTTCCGTGGTCCATTGTGAACCACTGTATTCAACGTGTTTTCGCCGCGCTACTGGCTTTCGTAGGATATGGGTACTCTATCATTAACAGTATGACACCATTGTCTCTTCATTTTGTCTCCCACCAGGACACACCATCTTTGTACCCGAGGAGACTCTCTCCTGATATAAATATTGAGCGAGCTCCTCGGATACACATACCTACCTACTTGCAGCTCGCATTATGGACAGAAATATTCTACGAATTTTGCATTCATGAAATGATAAAAGATATTTTACCGATTGTTCGGATGGTCACTCATCAGGATAACAAGCACGCGCAACAATGCCTAACTTCCGTGGTCCATTGTGAACCACTGTATTCAACATGTTTTCGCCGCGCTACTGGCTTTCGTAGGATATGGGTACTCTATCATTAACAGTAAGACACCATGGTCTCTTCATTTTGTCTCCCACCAGGACACACTATCTTTGTACCCGAGGAGACTCTCTCCTGATATAAATATTGAGCGAGCTCCTCGGATACACATACCTACCTACTTGCAGCTCGCATTATGGGCAGAAATATTCTACGAATTTTGCATTCATGAAATGATAAAAGATGATTTATTGTTTTTCTGCCCTAAAATGTCTTACCCACCTGTCTCAGCTCATCCGCGACCAAGAATCCGTCAATGTCTCTCTGCAAGCATTGTCTCAGGTCAAACTCCCGCAGTACGATCCCGTTTGCCGGATGCGTCAATCGCTCAAACAGCCGCATATCCGTCAGAGTACACGGTATGCGTGCGATCTTCAATGCGGTCAGTGGAAACTCCCGCAGTACGATCCCGTTTGCCGGATGCGTCAATCGCTCAAACAGCCGCATATCCGTCAGAGTACACGGTATGCGTGCGATCTCCAAAGCGGTCAGCGGTGCGGAGATGGGCACGGTCGGATCGCACCGCAAGTGCGGATAGACATCCGGACTTGCGAAGAATGCCTGATGAAAAATAGAGAGGTTTCGTTTGAAAGAAGAATAGTTCGTAGATTCGAGCAACCTCCTTGGCCGAGTGGGGTATCACACTAGGCTTGCACGCAGGAGGTCCGAGTTTGATTCCCGGCGGGGCCGAAGTTTTTTCGGCTCTGTGCTTGGAGTTCGGGGTGCACTCAGCCTCGTGAGGACAATTGAGTAATGCTGTGATATCTGGGCACGGTCGGATCGCACCGCAAGTGCGGATAGACATCCGGACTTGCGAAGAATGCCTGATGAAAAATAGAGAGGTTTCGTTTGAAATAGTTCCTAGATTCGGGCAACCTCCTTGGCCGAATGGGTATCACACTAGGCTTGCACGCAGGAGGTCCGAGGTCCGAGTTCGATTCCCGGCGGGGCCGAAGTTTTTTTTTCGGCTCTGTGCTTGGAGTTCGGGCTGCACTCAGCCTCGTGAGGACAATTGAGTAATGCTGTAATATCCACAAAAATTGTAAAGAAGCTCTCAGCTTCACCACAAATAAATCATGACTTATTTTTGGTTCGTAGATTCGTAGAAGCTTGACCTGACTTTTAGGGCTGTTTGCCCCTACATGGAGTTAAGCTGATTCCTTAACTAAGCTGTAAGATCGGGGTGATCTTCAGTAGGTAGCTTTTTGTTAGGTGCTTTCAATGGATGTCTTGCAGAGGATTTGCTAACCCTAAGGTCTCCAGGACAATTGAGTAATGCTGTGATATCCACAAAAATTGTGAAGAAGCTCTCAGCTTCACCACAAATAAATCATGATTTAGATTTTTATAGTTCGTAGATTCGTAGAAGCTTGACCCTATCCACAAAAATTGTAAAGAAGCTCTCAGCTTCACCACAAATAAATCATGACTTATTTTTGGTTCGTAGATTCGTAGAAGCTTGACCCGACTTTTAGGGCAGTTTGCCCCTGCATGGAGTTAAGCTGATTCCTTAACTAAGCTGTAAGATCGGGGTGATCTTCAGTAGCTTTTTGTTAGGTGCTTTCAATGGATGTCTTGCAGAGGATTAGCTAACCCTAAGGTCTCCATGTTAGTAGAGAGTTACATTCGAGGATCCATAGGGCAGTTAGGTGGGTCTTTTTTTACCTCGAGGAAGCGATTCATGTCCTGATGATGGACAGACTCATTGAACGTGAAACATTGACTCTGAATTCGGCCCTCCAGACCCCTGGAATGGAATCAATCAGAACAAAGCTTTTTGCTGGATTATCAGGTTGGCATCAGGTTCATAATAATAATAATTATAAATTCCTCTTCTTTTTCTTCTCCACTTTTTCCCGTGTACAGACGGTCTCGGTGTTTTTCGTCAGCCTCTCAATCAGTCTTAAGGAGATTGCTTTGGACTGACATTTTGTTTTGGCTGCAAAAATTTTACGAGTGGATGCCCTTAGTACTCAACCTTTGCTGTTTCTTTAGCAAGGGAAATTCAGGCTGGTATAATCCCTATTTTAACGTCCCCCAGCCAGACGTTTGTTCTCCATGGAATGGAATAATAAACTTATGTCTAAGAATGTTCAACTTACCATTTTTTCAAGTAGGCTTTCACCGATTTCTCGTTCAAAATGTCCAACTTCTTTTTGGGCATGTAGGTGAAATGATAGTCCACTGTCTCGTTCACCATATTTACTTTACCAGAACAAGGCTGGTGGTTCAAAATGATATTAGTATGGTCTGTTGCAAGACTGATACTGATTTCAGTTTACACTTCTCTCAAAAAATCAAAAGGTTTCTATGGCATTCAAAAAAAGTTGAGAAGACTTCACGGATACACCTCTGTTTTCTCACAAGTCTTAGTTGAACGTCTGTTTTCTCTCAAAAAGGATTTTATGGCAAAAAAGTCACGTGGGAAGCTTTTAACAAACCCTCTTTTTCCCACAAATCCTACAAAAGCTACTGAGGACTCTTCTCACTACAAAAGCTACTGGTCTTTGAGGTATTGGAGGAGTAAAATACAAGCTCTCTGCAAAGCTTACTGTATAGCAGATTGCCACTTTGCGAAAAAGCAAAAAGGTGACAAATAACTATTTATTAGCAACACAAAGAGCACCTCGGGAACAAAACAACAAAGGAAAAAGAAAAAATGAAAGAAAGAAACAAAGACAAAAGAAGAAAATAAGGAAAGCAAAGAAAAACGGTTCTTGATTTGATTTGTGATGTTTTGAGAGTGGATTTCCAAGAAAAGAAATGTTTTCCTCCACTTTTCTTCGCTGACAAAATGTTCAAAATGTTGTTTTGAAAGAAGTTGTTTACAGTACTCTCCCTGGCAACCAATTAATTAGCTTTGTTTGTGTAGGTGGGGTTGTTTATTAGTTTTACTTCTTCCCTCGTCTGGAATGACTAGAACTGAAATATTACATCATTATAATATTTGATGCAAGGACCAGCCTAGTTAGCTTAGTTGGTAGCGCGTCTGCCTTGTAAGCGCTAGGCCGCGGGTTCGATTCCCGCCCGGGGCGGAATTTATCCTGATGGGATAATGTTCGTTCTCAGAACGCCTGGCTTTCTCCTATTCTGTCTTCCTTCTCTTTTCGCTTTCGGGACGATAAGACCTCTGCAGCTCAGCATTGGGTCGACTGTAGTGTAGACACCCCCCGACTGTGAACTCAAACAAATGCTAGAGATTCCAATCTTCAGAACTACATTTTACAGTACTTAGATACCTTGGGTATTATTAAGGTCAGTTTTTACCTCAAACTTCACAAACTTTCAAGATGTCCCCAACTAACAAAGCGTCTGTTTTGAGTCTCTTTTGCATTCCACGAAAGACCGGAAAGTCTCGAAAATTTTCCCAAAGAGAAAATAGAATTTTCCCAAAGAGAAAATTCTCCGAAGCCATTATTTTCACGAAAAGCTTTTGAACTTTATTAATTTAAGTCTTTCGGAGATGAAAATTTGAAGAGCTCGGACACAAAGGTGGTAAATAAGTTCTAAGAAGTTTAATTTAATTAACACGTTGCTTGATAGCCTTTGAGCCTCTGATGTAAATTAGGTTAATAGCGCCTCCCACCTCTGTGGCCGAGTGGTCAAGAGCACTGACTCTCAACCCGGAGGTGCTGGGTTCGATTCCCGGCCAGCGCGGAAATTTTCTAACCAGACCTATCCGTTCTTGTACAGGCATGGATGTAAAAGAATGTGTCTTGAAGTATTTTTTTTTTTTTTTTTTTTTTTTTTTATTAGGGGGTGGTTAAGTTGTAACCTACCTTTAGGGTTCGATTTCCGGCCGTGGCGAATTTAATCCTCCTTCTTCTTTCGATTTCGGGACGAACAATAATATTATTTTTATGCAGAATTTTTCAAGAAGGCCTTTCAGTTTTCAGCATTAATTCATCGAAAGTTCCATTTAGTCTGTTGAATTGTTGATTCATCTTTTTTCTCTCGCTTTTATTTATCATTATTAAGGATTAATAATTACTTTGTGGACAATGTTTTTTTGTCGAAAATTTCTACGGGAAACTTCGGTCTTTTTCATTTACGTACATTTACAATTTTTGAAACAAGTTCTCTCCAACTTTTCTTCCTTCTCATCTCTTGCCTTTTTTGTAGTTATTTCTCTATACAGTATATTTCTTTCCTCTCATGAGGTGAGTTTGTTTGAAGCGAGGTGAGATAGAGGGAAAAAGAAAAGAGTAGAGGAGGGGGAAATACATCTATTTTTTTTTTTTAGTCTGAATTGAGTGCTAATAATAATGAACCATTTAGACCATACCATATAGAGCATAAAAAAAAAAAAAACATCGCATCACTTTGTAGCTACAAGATTTTGAAGAGTGCATAGCTGCATACTTAATAGCTTAATACTTGATGGAAAAACCCTTAAAAACATTGCACAAACCAATGTAAAAGTCGCAAATATTTGGAATGAACTTTTCATATTTCTGAGGATAAAATGTGAAAAAAAAAAAAAAAAAAAAAAAAAAATAAAATGGAAAGTAAGCAAAATCTACCGACAAATCTTATTGATCTCTCTCTCTCTCCTTCTCTCTCTCTCTCTCTCTCTCTCCTCTCTCTCTCTCTTCTCTCTCTCTCGTCTCAATACTCTAATGCCCTGAAACAGCGGAATGGAAAATAAAAAACAACACGATAAATCCGTATCTTCTTCCCATCTATATAAATCCTTTCAAAATCATGTTTTATTTCCAAATTTTCAAGCGGGGAGGCCCCAAACGAGTACTTTCCTTCGGGCCTGCCTCGTGGGGGCGGCGAAAAATGCAAACGACTTCGGCCCGAGCCACTTCGGGCGTTTCCGTGAGGGATGGTTCGAGTCGTGATCGGCAGAGAGGGCGCGCGCTCGGGGCAAGTTAGACGCAGAGAGACGCGGAATCCGTGCGTCGGCGTCGTAATATGTTATGTGTCGACGCTCTGAACTTCGCCGCGTTCGCGTTCGATGAGAGGAGGTAAGAGGCCGCGCGGGTGACGCCGTCCAGGGTTTTGATTTCCGTCTTTGCGGAACGCGACCTCCCGCATATCTGAAATAATAAAAGGAAGGTGCTCCTAAAATCTGTTAGCACAATAATAGGACTTTTTTAGTTCTAAGCTGACACAGTCTTAAATAAAGCACCACTTTTATACTCTATCTACGTTACTACGTTAGGTAACCTATGTTACATTTTTGCACATTTTTCAGACAAAAAAAGGAGGGCGGACAACTCGTAAAATTTCAAAAACCAAGAAATGATTTGAAAGAGGGAGATGTGCTTTTTTTTATGAACTTAGATGAAAAATTTAGGTTTTAGATGTACAATTAGATAGTATGCTGAAATATTGTACACTCACACCTTTAAAAAATCCCGAGCTATCTCGAATCATATTGAATAAATCTGCATAGATAGTATTTCATGTCTAGAACTTTTTACACTGCCAGGACGAGACTGGAAAGTCCCTTTACCCCCGCAGTCTAAACAAGTATTTGATAGGCACAGTCTTACAAAAAAGTAGGTATAATAAATTAAACATCAGAGGAAATAAACTGTGCCAAAAAATTTGCACCCGAGTGTCATTAGATTACTTCAGACAGTCATAAGAGCTCATAAACTGATAAAAGAAAATGAAAAGATCATAAAACAATAAGTACCCTACCCTTTTCATAAAAATCATAAAAGTATCTTACGACTAAATTGGTTCATAAATTGTTTTGATATCTACATTACTACCCTTGGAATTTGGGCGTTTGCTTCACTATTACCGAATACCGATCACCTAAAACGACCTAAAATCACGGGTAAACGGTTACGGTTATTGTTTTAGGGCACTCCTGTAAACCAAGGTAAAAACCAATCAAAAACTATTATTTCGCCTTTTTAATTAAGCTGAATAGGGTAAGTGTACAATTTATTCGCCACCTAAAAAACGTACCATTTTTTGGCCCACCTGCCCACATTTATTTTTCTAATTTTTGTTTTTATGACTACAATTTTTGAATAGCACTGGTTCGATAGCAGTCTTTAAGCCCTTTCTTTTGATGGAATTGGATCTTGAAAAAGTTCGTCCAGTTCAGACTTATGTGGCGTATAATACAGGTGGGCCAATAAATGGTACGTTTTTTTAGGTGGGCGAATAAATGGTACACTTACCCTATCAGCCTTTATTTTATGCCCCATCAATAGGACATTTTTAAATCCCTACGAAATGAGGCGAAAAAAATCTTCCAAGATGTATAGATTGAGGGCTTTTATAAAATGGAGATATATTCTTTTTATATTAAATATTTGTATTTCACTTTTTATTATTATTATTATTATTATTATTATTATTATTATTATTATTATTATTATTATTATTATTATTATTATTATT
>NW_007382838.1:6002-7368 GCF_000475195.1 Diaphorina citri | reverse complement strand
ATATTTATTTATTATTTTTTTTAAAGGCTTTAATGGCAGGATTCTCCCTTAGTGAGCTCTTCCACCCAACCGGAATGAGCTCTTCCACCCAACCGGAGTAAGCTCTTCCACCCAACCGGAAATTTATTTGTATATGTAATTATTTTATATGTAGGTATTTATTTTATTTATTTATGAGCCTATGTGTTTATTTTATCCATTTACGAGTGGAGTTACAACGTCCTTTGTTCGGGAAGAGATGTAATCACTACTCAATCACTCGGCTGGCTTTCTCCTATCCTGTCTTCCTTTTCTCTTCGATTATCGGGACGATAAGACCATAGCAGTTACAGTTCCCTCTGTCAAACCTCTTAAAGACAGGAAATAGGGGGGGAAGAATAGATATTCATGTTTTTTTTTTTTTTTCCTAAGATCAACAATTACTCACTAATATTCACTGCAAAAAAAAAAGAAAATCAAAACAGACAGAGAAAGTGGTGCGGGAGAATCAGAGGATTAAATTTAAGAAGAAGGCAAAAGAAGCAGAGATTCAAAAGCCCTTGGACTCAAACCTAATAAAAGTATTGAGAGGAGCGTGGACTGCGATTAGGCGCAGGCGCCGCGGACGCGTTCTGAAGTGATAAACGTCGATTCTAGGAAATAAATACACTTCTTTCTGTGCCTTTCTTCTTCCTTCGGGTGGTTCTTCTTCTTCTTCTTCTTCATCTTTTTCTTCTTCTCTTCTTCTTCTTTGCCCTTTGCTTTTCTTGTCTCTCCCCCTTCTAATCTTCTTTTTTTGTTCCTTTGTTTCTTATTTATCTTGTACTCTTATTCTTATCTTCTCCTTTTATTGTCGTAAAGGGTCGGAGCTTTTCTTTTCTTTTAGAGAAAGGAAAATAAATAAAATATAATAATAATAATAAAAAACAAAAACAACATGAAAATAACTGCGCGGTAAATCGAAGCTTCTACTTCCTCCTCTTCTTCTTTCTTCTTTTTCTTTTTCTTTCCTCGTGCTCTCCTTCTTGCTGTTCTTTGTCTTCACCTAACCCTCTTACTTTTCTTTTTTCTTCGTCTTCCTTACCTGTTTTTTTTTCTTTCTTTCCATCGTCTACTCTTTGCATTTATTCCCCTACATCGATATTTTCCATCCTTCTAAGTTTTACTGTCGCAAAGTTTTGTACTTATCCGGGTCGGATCAATGCGAAAAACCACCGCGCAGACGGAACATTCGCGATCCGGGGCCCAAGCTAAGGGCGGGCCCGCTAAAATAGGACTACTACAAGCAAGAGCCTTGCCGACCGAAAGGAGGTAGGACAGAAGGAAAGAGAGAAGCTAATAGGCCCTGCTATTCTGGGATCGTCAAATGTCAAGGGAGACAGTTTGG
>NW_007382838.1:0-5950 GCF_000475195.1 Diaphorina citri | reverse complement strand
CAGATGGTGAAGTATCCGGATACTTAACTTCGAACAAAGCTGGTTAACTTCAGATGGTGAAGTATCCGGATACTTAACTTCGAACAAAGCTGGTTAACTTCAGATGGTGAAGTATCCGGATACTTAACTTCGAACAAAGCTGGTTAACTTCAGATGGTGAAGTATCCGGATACTTAACTTCGAACAAAGCTGGTTAACTTCAGATGGTGAAGTATCCGGATACTTAACTTCGAACAAAGCTGGTTAACTTCAGATGGTGAAGTATCCGGATACTTAACTTCGAACAAAGCTGGTTAACTTCAGATGGTGAAGTATCCGGATACTTAACTTCGAACAAAGCTGGTTAACTTCAGATGGTGAAGTATCCGGATACTAAACTTCGAACAAAGCTGGTTATAACTTCAGTGATCCATCTGGGATTCAAGACTGCGGGAGTAAAGGGACTTTTCAGTCTCATTCTGGCAGTATTTTTACTGCCAGAATTTACTGCCAGAACTACTTCCAAAAAGCACATTATTTTTACAGTAGGAAAGTGGAGGGAAAACAAGGAAATAGCACTATAGGAAAACACTAACTAACCCACAAGACAAGGGATACACCAAGTGTCCCTTAGTGTGGGTAGTTTAGCATTAAAACAATACATCACATCATATCATCATCAACACCACCACCACCTTATGTTTGTACCTAATGTGTTGTATTCTTGTTTATTGTAATTATATAAAAATAAATGAGAGCACCTTTTGCTATAAAAAAACAAAAAAAAAACAAAAAAAAATTGGGGGATTTAAAAAAAAAAAAAAAAAAAAAAAAACACGATGTAAACCACGTCTTCACATGTCCCGCCAACCCTACACAATTGATCCCTTTGGACCTCTGGACCCACACAAAGGAGATAGCAGCATTTCTAGGTCTGCCCATCGATGAGACAGAAGATGGATACAACTGACAGAGAGAGGAGTCGCTACAACAACAACAACAACAACAACAACAACAACAACAACAACAGCAGCAACAACAACAACAACAACAATTATTTAACACCGCACCACTGAGTAACTGGCTTTTCTTAGGAAATGAAGCCCTCAACTAACAGAAAGATTGAGAACACGGGGGGAGGGGAAATTTGCAAGAAAAGAGTGGAGGGGGAAGGAGAGGAAGAGAGGGGGAAGGAAATTATATGAAGAGAGGGGAAGAGAAATCAGATGAAGAGAGGGGAGGGAGACTTGTAAAGAAAGAAGGGGATTTTGCAGTTCAAAGCTTTTAATGTAAGAAGGACAAAACAGACCTTAAATAGGGTAAAAATAATTTCATTATGTTTGCAACCTCCGTGGCCGAGTGGGTATCACACTTGGCTTGCACGGCGGAGGTCCCGGGTTCGCTTCCCGGCAGGGTCGAAGTTTTTCGGCTCTGTGCTTGAATTTCGGGCTGCACACAGCCTCGCACGAGGACAATTGAGTAGCTACTTTAATCGAGTAGCGACCAGTGGCGGCAAACAATTACAGCAAATTCATCATTTCCCTTTATGTACAGTTAGGAGGGTCTTCTTAAATAATCCCGTTCAAGTGATAATGAGAAACCTCGACTTGTAATGAAAAATAAAAAGAGGGGAAAAGGAGAAAGTCTTGTAAGTTTTATTTCCCCTTCATATTCCCCCCCCCCTTTATAGAGTAGTTTCCACCTTAGGTAACCTATGTAACATTTTATTTAGGGTGGATATTTTTGTCATACCTAGTCCAGTGGTTCTCAAAGTTGTTGCCACCGCGGTACTCCTATCTTTCGAGACTCATATCTTTTTACTTTCCTTATCCTATACTCCTATAGGAAGGAAAGTAATGTATTTTTTTTTTTTTTTTTTTTTTAGGGATAAATGTCTCCCCGGCGGGAATCGAACCCGCACAGTCGGTTAGAATTGGTATTACAATCATTTGGTAGGAATAATCGGAAAGTAAAGTAAATAATAAAATCGTGTAATAATATCTAATAATTATAGTTAATCGAAAAGATAGTTGCATTTAGGTATGAGATTTTCATTCTAAACTAGGTAGAGCATTAAAAAAATCATAATTTTATTAGAGACTTGTAGGTATTTAAAATAATAATGATAGGCAATAAAAAAATTACAATAATAATCATAACAAAATTCATCAGCCATTGCATAGTTTGATTAATTTCACCCGCGTGCAGTGAGCTGTGAAATTATAGAGAGAGAAAGAGAGAGAGAGAAGGAAAGAGAGAGAGAGAAAGATAGAGAGAGAAAGAGAGAGAGAAGGAAAGAGAGAGAGAGAGGGAAAATATCTCATGCATGAAAAAAGCTAACTCCAATCTATTCAGCCATAGATATTTAAGTTAGAGAGAGACAGAGGATGGGAAAGAGAGACAGAGAGAGGATGGGAAAGAAAGATAGAGATAAAGAGGGAAAGGGTGTGAGTGAGAGAGAAAGAGGTGGGACAGGAAGGGAGAGAGAGAGAGAGACAAAAAAAAGATAATAATATTATGATATAAACTCAGGGTAAAATGTAAAATGGTTAGAAAAATAATTATCCATCTCTCTCCCTCTCTCCCTACGTCCTTCCTCTCTCTCTCCCTCCCTCTCTCTCTCTCTCTCTCTCTCTCTCTCTTTCTCTCTATCTCTCTCTCTAATAAATTGGATTTCATTGATTATTCTTTCCCCTGGTGTTATATGGAGAGCATTAAGCAGAAAAGACCCATCCATAACGAGAATGGCCTTATGTGTGGGTTCTTTTTTGTTTAATAATAATAATAATAATAATAATAATAATAATAATAATAACATGAGTTACGGCATTCTGTTCTGGGGCTTTGCTGCGGGCACCAAGGAAATCCTTCTCCTACAAAAAAGAGCAGTCAGAGCTGTATTTGGTCTGTCACGTACAACTTCTTGTAGACCCTACTTTAAAGACCACAACATCCCTACATTCTATGCTCAACTTGTGCTGGAATCTGTTCTGGCTGTCCGTGGTCTGGCTGAGGACTTGACAAAACACAGCGATGTCCACAACCATGATACACGTCATAAAAACAAGATTGTCAGGTCTTCTTCCAAACCGCTGACGGCTACATTCCTAAATGAGGGTGTAAAATTTTACAACCTTTTGCCTGCGTCGATGAGGGACATGAATTATGGGGATCTCAAAGTTGCCCTCAAGCCTATACTCGTAGCAGGAGTCCCCTACACCCTGGATGAGTGTCTAGACCTTTTCTCCCATCCTTAAACAGTCGTTCAACCTTTTTTCTCAATCCATTGATTCTGCTCCTCACTCATTCAACCCACATTCTACTCATTCATTCAACTCATATGTATTCTGCTCATTCATCCAACTCACAATCTTCTCATTCATTCAACTCACATTCTACTCATTCATCCAACTCACATTCTGCTCATTCATCAACTCACATTCTGCCAATTCATCCAACTCATATCCTGCTCATTCATCCTACTCACAATCTGATCATTTTTTCACACAGAGTTATTAATCCACACTGTTCTCAACTAATATTTTACCTACAATTTTACCATTGACTAGATGGATAAATTTTACTGTCTCTGTACTCTCTCTCTCTCTCTCTCTCTCTCCCTCTCTCTCTCTCTTTCATTTTTCCTTTTAAGCTTCACACTCAATTTTCCTTAAAAAGAGAAAGATGAATATATGTATAGCTAAAGAGAGAGTGAGAGAGAGAAAGGATTTGACACACATTAAACGACGTAATAATTATAATCATCATTTTCTCTTTCTCTCTCTCTCTCTCTCTGAAAACGGGAGAGAGAGAGAAGGAGGAGAAAGAGAGATCAAAAGGGAGAGAGAGAGAGAGGAAAAATAGAGCAAAAGGGGAGAAGAGGGGGAGAAAGAGGGAGAGAGGAAATCAAAAGGGGAGAGAGAGAGAAAGAAAGGGAGACAGGAGAGAGGAGGGAGAAAGAGGAAAAGAGATCAAAAAGAGAAAGAGAGAGAAAGAGAGATAGAGAGAGAGAGAGAAAGTGAGAGCGAGAGAGAGAGATATTGAGTGAGATATGAGATTGGTCTGTCAGTTACATATCTCTGTCACTCTCAGTAATTCATTCGTCTGATGTGAAGTATGAATATTTGTTTGACAGCGGTTTAAAAGTGGTTTAACGTCACGAACAATATTTCATTCCTCTCTGATGTTGATGTTCTGATTGTAATGTGTGTATAAAATTTGTTTGACAACGGTTTAACGAATAATAATAATAATAATAATAATAATAATAATAATAATAATAATAATAATAATAATAATAATAATAATAATAATGTCCCAATAACAGGGTTAGGTGAAGTTCAGAAAGATCTTTCTCAAAATAAATGAGCACATTCATAGCGAACCTAAGGGTTAGGTAGAATGCAAAAAGGAATTTTGAGAAACTTCTACTGTGAATAGAAGTGATAATTTTCAGGTAAAGAGAAAGAGCACCCCCTCTCTTTCTCTTTAGAGAGATGGAAAGAAAGAGAGAGAGAAAGAGGGAGGGAGAGAGAGATAGAGAGAGGGAAAGAGGGGGGAGATAGAGAGGGAGGGAGAGAGGGAGACAAAATACAATGTAATAGAAAGAGACAGAATGTGATAAAAGAGGATGAAATATGGGATTAGCGAGAAAATGAGAGAGAGAGAGAGAGAGGAAGGTAGAGGGGGTAAAACTGTCAAAATTTTACCACATTTTTCTTCCCCTCTCTCTCCCTCTCACTCTCTTTCGTTTTTCCTTTTAAGCTTCACACTGAATTTTCCTTAAAAAGAGAGAGATGAATATATAGCTAAAGAGAGAGTGAGAGAGAGAAAGGATTTGACACACATTAAACGACGTAATAATTATAATCATCATTTTCTCTTTCTCTCTCTCTGAAAACGGGAGAGAGAGAGAGAGAAGGAGGAGAAAGAGAGATCAAAAGGGAGAGAGAGAGAGAGAGGAAAAATAGAGCAAAGGGGGAGAAGAGGGGGGGAGAGAGAGGGAGGAAATCAAAAAGGGAGAGAGAGAGAAAGAAAGGGAGACAGGAGAGAGGAGGGAGAAAGAGGAAAAGAGATCAAAAAGAGGGGAGAGAGAGAGAGACAACAGATAGGATAGGAAGGAGAGAGATAGAGAGAGAAAGAGAGAGAGAGGAGAGAGAGAGAGATATTGAGTGAGATATATGAGATTGGTCTGTCAGTTACATATCTCTGTCACTCTCAGTAATTCATTCGTCTGATGTGAAGTATGAATATTTGTTTGACAGCGGTTTAAAAGTGGTAAATTAGAAAAATAAATGTGGGCAGGTGGGCCAATAAATGGTACGTTTTTTAGGTGGGCGAATAAATGGTACACTTACCCTAGGTACTCACCAAAAATCTCAGGTAGGTGCTCCGGCTTACTGAATCATTGTCGCAGGCATATTCATTGCTTCATCCATGTTGGATACATTTTTTTATCTATTTAATCCATTTCTACTAAATTTTAACCGTTACATGTTTTTATTTATTACGTAAATCTAAAAACTAATTATTCACCTAAATATACATAGGTATATACATATAAGTATGAATCGAGCAGTTAGGTATAAAATGAAGTAAATTGAGGTGCTTCCCTATAATTATTTCATAGGTACATAGTTAGAGCGCCTAAACGGAAAACCGGTAGTTGGTAGGCATATTCTATTAGGTAGAGAGGTATACATTATAATATATGTATTAATTCATAGTTTTATACTGATGACTTCAGACTATGAAGTCCGCTTATGACAATATTAGGTAGATTTTATTTATTTTATTTGACATAAAGGTCTGACATGGTCTGGTCTCAGATAAGTAGGTAGTATTAAAAAGATAATAAAATTAAAATAAAAATAGTACCTATACCTATTTATGTACCTATGTAGATACCTAATCTGCCATCTGGCCGCCCAAGAATGCAAGTTTGTAAACAAAAGAACAAAAAAATACCAAA
>NW_007382837.1:0-7369 GCF_000475195.1 Diaphorina citri | reverse complement strand
TAGCTAAAGTCTTTAGATGTCAATCTTAAGATTCCTATAGGTATGGCGGATGGGTGTAACCTACATATAACATTTGGTTTCTTGTGATATCATAATCCTAAATATGATTCCAGTTATCATTAAACAATTGGGTGCTGAACGATGTACAATTTTCCTAAGCGGGATTGGGACTATTGTGCTGCTTATTTCAATCTTTTCTTTGTTGGTTACAGTGGAATCATACTGACCAAATTCAAGTGAATCATTGATGAGCAAAATTAATCAATGTTAAGTAGATACAAAGAACAAAATATTGTGGTCCCAGAACAAAGGCCAGTGTCACACCACCAAAACACACATCATCGAGAATTGAAATTCTGTCTCTGAAAAAAGCTCGATTTGTACACGAAAGTAATGTCAACCCAAACAAAAAGTCATGGTGGTAATACCAAAGATGTATTTGGATGCAGACTTCGTCTCACCAAATTAAAGTACAATACCTCTCATAACATTCAGTTTCTTATGACAATGAGGTTGGTTTTCATATTTTATCAGGATAATCTCTTTCAAATGCAGCTGTGAACACAAACGCATATCTTAACGTCATCGAGATAGACTTTAACCTTCACACCACATAAAGTTCAAATGAAAATGGGCTAACTATTATTGTCAACACAAGAAAAACACCTTTTTTTCAAAGGCTCGTAAATAACTACAAGTATAAGTAAAGTATTCTTGTATGTACATCTGGTTACTTTGTTTCTATAGTCAACACGACTAAAGATAGTGCGAGATAGACTTTAACCTTCACACCACATAAAGTTCAAATGAAAATGGGCTAACTATTATTGTCAACACAAGAAAAACACCTTTTTTTTCAAAGGTGTAGACTCGTAAATAACTACAAGTATAAGTAAAGTATTCTTGTATGTACATCTGGTTACTTTGTTACTATAGTCAACACGACTAAAGATAGTGGTAGACTTTAACCTTCACACCACATAAAGTTCAAATGAAAATGGGCTAACTATTATTGTCAACACAAGAAAAACACCTTTTTTTCAAAGGTGTAGACTGTAGACTCGTAAATAACTACAAGTATAAGTAAAGTATTCTTGTATGTACTTCTGGTTACTTTGTTACTATAGTCAACACGACTAAAGATAGTAGTCAGTAGCTAAAGCCTTTAGATGTCAATCTTAAGATTCCTATATGGCGGATGGGTGTAACCTACCTAACATTTGGTTTCTTGTGATATCATAATCCTAAATATGATTCCAGTTATCATTAAACAATTGGGTGCTGAACGATTTACAATTTTCCTAAGCGGCATTGGGACTGTTGTGCTGCTTATTTCAATCTTTTCTTTCATTGCACAAACTATAGTTACCACGACTCTGATAGTCTGGTACAATTATCGCTTTATTACTATTATTTTACAAACATGTTCCCGACAACTTTGTAAGCACTGACTACTGTTGCAAGTTTTAGTAAATAAATAAAATTAAGTAGTCTGCACTAATGTTTCTTTTATTGCAACTCTCTCAATAGTCCAATGTGTTTATTATTGTTTTCTTGAGTTGTGCGTCTGGTACTGCAGCTAGATAACATGGTACTTCATGCAAGTTTTAGTAAATAAATAAAATTAAGTAGTCTGCACTAATGTTTCTTTTATTGCAACTCTCTCAATAGTCCAATGTGTTTATTATCTATTGTTTTCTTGAGTTGTGCGTCTGGTACTGCAGCTAGATAACATTGTACTTCAAGTGAGGGGTTGAATGACTCGCATTGTTCTTTGGGAATGACATTGTTGCATTGTGTTACAGTGAGGTTCAGCAACAATATGGATCGTATTGAGACCATTCGCGATATTAGTTAGATTGTTGGGGTAAAGGGGCCTTTCAGCCTTAACCCAGCAAAATGAAAAAGGTAATCTACTTAGGTATGTTCTGTTCTACAAATACTATTAGTTAGATTGTTGGGGTAAAGGGGCCTTTCAGCCTTAACCCAGCAAAATGAAAAAGGTAATCTACTTCGGTATATTTTGTTCTACAAATAGTATTAGTTAGATTGTTGGGGTAAAGGGGCCTTTCAGCCTTAACCCAGCAAAATGAAAAAGGTAATCTACTTCGGTATATTTTGTTCTAAAAATACTGTGATAAAGCTTAAATTTATGTTTTTGTTACTTGAATATCTTGGCATTTGGTTATCTTCGTTCAGTAAAAGATTTCTGATCCAACTAAAAATACTGTGATAAAGCTTAAATTTATGTTTTTGGTACTTGAATATCTTGGCATTTGGTTATCTTCGTTCAGTAAAAGATTTCTGATCCAATAAATAGCTACATAGCTATTCGTGTTAGCTATACAACATACAACTGAGCTTTTTGAGATATTCCTCCTTAGAATTTCTTTTGTTTCGATTTCGATTGTAGTACATTTTAAGGAAACTATACAAGAATACCTAGAGGAATATACTAAAATACCTTACTAGACATCATTACACAAGAAAAGTTGTAGTACATTTTAAGGAAACTATACAAGAATACCTAGAGGAATATACTAAAATACCTTACTAGACATCATTACACAAGAAAAGACACAATAGACGCAGCTAAATAGACAGAAAATTTACATAGACACAAAAAGAAATCAGATACAGAGAAAAGGCACGTAGACTGAACAGATACAAAGTGTAATGGAAGGAAGAAAGCCTACCTTTCGAGGAACACGGAGGCTTTGTTAAAAATATACACAAGATGAGAACTGAAGGAGATATTGAAAAACAAAGAATGATAAAGCAGAAAGCTTAAAAGCATGAATAATGCACGCTCATACTCATGTGAAATTTCTATAGGTGTTCCAGAATAATGTCCCAATTCATTTTCCCAACGAAATGCATGATTAATGATTTCGGTAGCTCTAAAATACTCTACAACTCTACATTAATAAGCATGAGACTTGAGAAACACGACATTCAACCATTCCGGCAGTCATTTGTCTCCAGGTGTCACTACTACTGGGTTCCGGTCCTATAATTAGGGCACTTGTCATTCAAAATGCACGCGGTGTCCCTTCAGACAAGACACTTCGTCTCCCTCTTGACGAAATAGCATTAACATTGCGTCAATTTTACTATACAGGGTCACTCCGAGGCGTGAGACCCTTCTAAAACTCCGAGTTCTAGGCGGCAACACTGCAACATTGATCTAGTGTTAGTGGTGAACGTCAGTGATCAACGGTGGACTTCGGATTTTGAGGTTGGTGATTCAACCAATTTTAGTTATAAAATTTAGTGTAGTGACTAGTGAATCAATTCGCGAACGACCTTTCTGACAAGCATTTATGCTACGTAAATTTCCTTACTCTTTATTCTGGGTTCTCCAAAGGTATTTTACGGGAGCACCCTGTAAAAATTACTAGAATAAGCGAGACAGATAATTATGTGCGCTCATTTATTTTGTATTCCCAACTCGTAAAATTCTATTGCCACTCTCGATAATTATGTCACATTTAGCATTAGCATACGGAGTAGTAACTTCATCTGACTGACGAGGTCCATTTGCTTGGGGTTTTCATTCCGTTAGAATTTCACACCTGCTAACAGGGACTGGAAAAATGCATGAGAACTGGATTTGTTAATTATTTTATTTTTAGATAATATATTTTCATGGTTGGCTAAGGCTAGATAAGAGGAATGATACGTCCAAGAGGAAGACTTGGTGCTTGCAAAATAACAAAGTGAGAATGGGCTTCTTCTCCTCCTCCTCCTCCTCATCTTACCGACAAGGAAATACCGCAAACATCAATGTATTATGAAATTTCCTTCAATTATTTAGTTTTGTTTCACCCTGATATGCATGGCAGAGTTCTTTTGCTGCAATACAAACATAGATGCATTAGACATTAGATCCATAAAATCCACGCCAGATAATTAAGATTCAAAATAGTGTTACCGAGACCTGAGGGTTATACAAGCAGGGGAAAAAGGATTAGAGGAGGATTTAAACCAAAGCTAAGCTCCAGAAATGGAACGTCGGAGTTTGTTCCAATGACGAGGTCCATTTGCTTGGGGTTTTCATTCCGTTAGAATTTCACACCTGCTAACAGGGACTGGAAAAATGCATGAGAACTGGATTTTTTAAATATTTTATTTTTAGATAATATATTTTCATGGTTGGCTAAGGCTAGATAATCTGGTACGTCCAAGAGGAAGACTTGGTGCTTCATCTTACCGACAAGGAAATACCGTGAATCACTTCTCCATTCGCGTTTTATTAAACATCAATGTATTCTGAAATTTCCTTCAATTATTTAGTTCTGTTTCACCCTGATATGAATGGCAGAGTTCTTTTGCTGTAATACAAACATAGATGCATTAGACGTTAGATCCATAAAATCCACGCCAGATAATTAAGATTCAAAATAGTGTTACCGAGACCTCAGGGTTATACAAGCAGGGGAAAAAGGATTAGAGGAGGATTTAAACTAAAGCTAAGCTCCAGAAATGGAACGTCGCAGTTTGTTCCAATTATTCAGAATTTGAGATTTTGAGAATTATGTGGAAGGATGAGCGATCGTAAAACCTCACACTTCCCCAGTTTTTTTATGTACTTTAATTTTGTTCTTTTTTTAATTTCTTCAGAGATTAAATTCTATTTTTTATTATTCAGTATTTTTTCTTCCATAACCACAGCCTAAAGTGTTTATTCGTGATGGTAGGAACACGCAATTCCACATCGTCGGTATACATATTGTGATCGTATATAAAATTTCCATGTATATTCCATACGTACGATGCACGCAAGTTTATACATTTTCTGTGTATTCGCAGTGGGTTTCTAGCACCTCGCATCACAGTCAGTAGTTCAGAGGAAGGCACGACAAGGTCCAATAAATTCTGCTATTGTAATAAAAAGAATTCGTCGAATAAAATTTCCTATGTCCCTTGAGATATAAAGAAGTAGATAGATATAGATTTAGATAAATTATGTAGCCATATCTTGTACCTTGTACTGAAGATCATATACAGACAGTTTTGGACACGGGACCAAGAATTTCCATCTGATATTCCGAGCAAATTTCGTCTTATGTTGGATCCATTTGGTTGCAATCGGGGTATCCACAACTGTCCTTTGGTCCATTTTAGTTGAAAATTATTGCTTAAAAAAAGCCCGTTAATCTCTCCCATGTACACAAACCATTCTTGGATTTTATTGGATAAATACATCAATGTAGGTAAGTGCACTAGAAGATATTTTCTGCCATACAAAAAGTGAATAAAAAGTACCATAGAATATTTTTTTATGGAATCCATAAATAATAAACCTAATGAGACCAATCAGTGCGGGACAGAATAGTCCAGACAAGGGACAGAGGGGTCTTTTGAAGGCAAGAGTGCCTTTGTATAACCTTGGTAGCTAAGCGATCTTTTATAACTACCTTTGTATAAGATTGGTAGTTAAGCGATCATCTGTTAATCTGGAGGTCACAGATTGAAAACCCAAATTGTTTAAAAATTTTACCACCCCAAGTTTTGGGTTAAGGCAGTGTTTCTTAATTGGTGTTCCGCGGAAGCTACAGGACAAATGTCTTTTGTCCTTTCATTTCTCTCAACACTAAACAACAGATCTTGATTTAACTTTTCTGTCTACCACCCTAATTCTACGCCCCTGGTTTTGGTGTTCCGCGGAAGCTACAGGACAAATGTCTTTTGTCCTTTCATTTCTCTCAACACTAAACAACAGATCTTGATTTAACTTTTCTTTCTGTCTACCACCCTAATTCTACGCCCCTGGTCCTATTAGCGAACTAGTAAAATGAGACATTTGCCATCAAATTAATTTATGTGCATGCGCTATTTTATAACATGAATTCTTACAATGTACAGGGTGTCTAACGTTTCTCATTGAGACTCTTCATTGGTTCTAGCCACCGATTTGAAGAAGAGACCTACATCTCCATCCAGGCCTGGTGGGCGATTGAAAAGGGGTACCTGTTGGCTTACGCCTCAAATCCCCTGAAAAACACACCTCTAAAAATAAAAGCAAAATTACGTTTGAATGAAGGTACTAATCACAAGGTTGGACTAAGTGGAAAAACTAAAGCCACCGATTTGAAGAAGAGACCTACATCTCCATCCAGGCCTGGTGGGCGATTGAAAAGGGGTACCTGTTGGCTTACGCCTCAAATCTCCTGGAAACCACACCTCTAAAAATAAAAGAAATTACGTTTGAATGAAGGTACTAATCACAAGGTTGGACTAAGTGGAAAAACTAAACTAGAGACTAGAGATCCCAAATTATCAGACCTGAGAGAGAGAATGTAGTCATATCAAATAATTAATGATCAACTTTCAGCAAGCGACCATAAAAAGATAAAAACCCATTAGATCCGATGACAACCAGGGCACATTTCAATAATTTATACCTGTCCCAGTAATTTGACAGTTCACGGTAGCCTGAAAGGCATTACTGAGATCCACTTATAAATTCCGCCAAGATCTCATATGAATCTCAAGTTGCGGAAACCTGCGGGTTATCTAAGTGTCAACAAGAGATGTAACATACCTATTCCATTAGTCCTCATTTGTGTACATTAATTACGCTCCGCAGAATCTTGCTGCTGGATGCTATGTGTATTGGGAGTTTGCAAAATGTGTATGCATTTTCCACTTCCTAATGCCGGATATGGGGTTCTTATTGCCGATAGACGCGTACTGCTCTGCTTACTGGTGTGTTTCAACCACCTTAAGGCTGTGCTCCATTAGTCCTCATTTGTGTACATTAATTACGCTCCGCAGAATCTTGCTGCTGGATGCTATGTGTATTGGGAGTTTGCAAAATGTGTGTGCATTTTCCACTTCCTGATGCCGGATATGAGCTTCTTATTGCCGATAGACGCTCTGCTTACTGGTATGTTTAAACCACCTGAAGGCTGTGGAAGTAAGCTAGACGCTTACTGTAAACTGTAATGTTCCAATCCAAACACCTAAAGACTGCGCCAGTAAAGGGACTTTTGAAACGCGTTTTGGCAACATGATCAAAGACTTCCTCTTCTTTTCTGCCTTCCACGCCAGTAGCAAAAGTCTCGCCAGTGTTTCGAACAGTTCAGTGACTTGCAGCCTTGCTAGTACAAAATTCAAGTCTCAGCCTTTTTCCAACACCTTGGACTAAAAACCCGAGCACTTTACTGTTTATCTTCCAGCTGTAAATGAGATAAACGCCACGGAAATGTGAAAATGTTGGGAGGAAAAAAAATATTACCAGTAATTACTGTTGTACAAATTGCTGCAATATTTTAAACACAGACTTTTTTTTCTCGAGAAATACAGGTAGTTAACTTTGAACAGAAATAGAGTGGCGCTGAGGTGCTGGGTGAATTTTAATGAG
>NW_007382836.1:4003-7371 GCF_000475195.1 Diaphorina citri | reverse complement strand
CATGTCTTATGGTGATGATTTGATGAGAGACTTTAGAATCCATCATATCGTTGTTCATATTGAAGAGACACTTCTACTACTCTCTCTTCATCAATATTCTGCGAGTGTACTTGCTGCTATTGCACTAACATGTTCTCTGATAGAGAGGATAGAACTCAAATAACATGTCACCATAATATTCAACTATCAGCTATAGACAGGGCAGGACCCATTCCCTTATGAGAATTCACGTCGTGCCATACCCTGCCCTTCTGCCCTTCTGTTCGAGAGTTACAGTCCACGTCAACTGGGAAGTCCGATGGAAGCGCATGGAGGGGAACCGCAACTTTTCAACTGTAAGCCGGACAGTTCTAAAAGTTTCACCATTCGATTCGGCGTGAAAAATCCCATGGGATCAACTATTCACATGCTTACTTGTTAATCAACGAGCTATTTTTTGACGATTTTTTGACAAAGGTCATCGGACTTCCCAGTTGAAGTGGACTGTATATTAGGTATTGCGAAATCTAAAGTGCAAAGTTTTCATAGACTTTCAGTAAAACGCAGTTCTGTGCTCAGATGATGGTTTATATATAGGTCATAGGAATTTTTCGAAATCCATCAAAATGTCAGTCCTTTGAAAGAAATTCAAAGTGAACTTTTTTCTAGGTATATCCAGCATTATTAAAATCTCCATTATAAAGTTTCTACATTTTCCTATGTAAATAACCTGTCGATGTAAATGTCCTATGTAAATAACCTGTCAATAATATTGCGACGTGTTTATCGGACACCATTTTGAGAAAGAGTTGAGGAAAAAGGCAAGAATAAGGGCTTTCATCTCGTGTCATTTTAAGAAGGAAGGATATTGAAAATAGATGAAGTCATTTGAAGGAGAAAGGATGCAGTGTATTTTGAATTAATTTTAAGGAGGAAGGCTGTAGAGAAGGTATTTTGAAGACATTTTAAGGATAGAAGGAAGAAGAAGAAGAAGAAGAAGAAGAAGAAGAAGAAGAAGAAGGAGGATTTAAGGAGGAAGGAAAAAGAAGAAGGAGAAGGTGGATTTTGAAATCTTTGAATAGCACACTAAAAGGTTCGACTATTGATCTTACCTTTGACATTTCCCAGTGTATTGGGTAGGTACTTCATAAGCTGGATTTAGACAACGGAAGACAAAAGCTCTTATGCCTTTCTTTCTCAATTTCTACAGTACGTATACATATACAGAATATACACCTACTCATACATGTTATGTAGAGATATGTCGATTTTAAAAAGAACTACTCTTTTCATTGGACTACTCAGTCAAATGAGTCAGATCTTAAAACATCATTTCTCACTCTTCATCTCCCCTGTAAGTAGATACTCGTACCTAGTTCTGAGGAGTTACTGACTCATTGACTTAGTAGTTCACTGAAAAGAGTAGTTCTTTTTTATAACTCACTCACTACACAACATCTCTAATATTAAATTATGCTTGTATTTATTTTGCTGATCGTCTATAATAGACTCTATACCAGGAGAGACATTGATTGATGATTATTGATGAAGAAGTAGGAAGAGGCGTTTTATAGCACCATATCATATTGGTGTCATACCTAGCCGCCATGACAGCTCTATTTCTCTCTCTCTCTCTCCTCTCCCTCCTCCCGTTTTCATCACTAAAATTCCTTGAACCATTAGTCCCTTTCTCTCCCCTCCCTCCACTGATAGATTTATCTTGCTAAAGAGTAAGCAACTGATAGATTTATCTTGCTAAAGAGTAAGCAACTGATAGATTTATCTTGCTAAAGAGTAAGCAACTGATAGATTTATCTTGCTAAAGAGTAAGCAACTGATAGATTTATCTTGCTAAAGAGTAAGCAACTGATAGATTTATCTTGCTAAAGAGTAAGCAACTGATAGATTTATCTTGCTAAAGAGTAAGCAACTGATAGATTTATCTTGCTAAAGAGTAAGCAACTGATAGATTTATCTTGCTAAAGAGTAAGCAACTGATAGATTTATCTTGCTAAAGAGTAAGCAACTGATAGATTTATCTTGCTAAAGAGTAAGCAACTGATAGATTTATCTTGCTAAAGAGTAAGCAACTGATAGATTTATCTTGCTAAAGAGTAAGCAACTGATAGATTTATCTTGCTAAAGAGTAAGCAACTGATAGATTTATCTTGCTAAAGAGTAAGCAACTGATAGATTTATCTTGCTAAAGAGTAAGCAACTGATAGATTTATCTTGCTAAAGAGTAAGCAACTGATAGATTTATCTTGCTAAAGAGTAAGCAACTGATAGATTTATCTTGCTAAAGAGTAAGCAACTGATAGATTTATCTTGCTAAAGAGTAAGCAACTGATAGATTTATCTTGCTAAAGAGTAAGCAACTGATAGATTTATCTTGCTAAAGAGTAAGCAACTGATAGATTTATCTTTCTAAATAAACAACTTTTGTTTTGAAGCTCAGATCATTGGTCTACTCTACTCCTACTACAACTAGATAGTAATAAGGCAATTTAGAAGCTGTGAAGTTTTTGACCCCCAATCAGCCTGGGGGTCGTAAAAGATGAATTATCTTGCTAAACAAACAACTTCACTCTACAGTCAGATAGATGAAATATTGCAAAGTAATTAACTTTGTAGCCCAGATGAAACATTGTAAATAAAACTAATCTGCAGAGCCTAAGATAACTACCGCCCCCTCATATGACCTTATGTAAGTCCATGTCATGTAAAAATTACCTAAAGGCTCTTTTTCGAGTCCGGTTGGTAACTTGTTATACTTGTTGGAAGCTAACCATTCTAACCAATAACCAACCATAGGACATCATGTGCTGCCGGCTCTTTGGGGGTGCTTTCAGCTTCTGGAGGAGCTTGGTATTGTGGAGGAGCTTGGTATTGTGGAGGAGCTTGGTATTCTGGAGTAGCTAGGTATTCTGGAGGAGCTTGGTATTGTGGACTCCGGAGGAGCTTGGTTAAAATTCAGCAAACAAGAAGAGGTAACATAAAGTTTTTAGCCCGTAGTTTATTCGATCGTGGTTACCTATGTACCTATCTAATTTGTTTAATATATTTGGATAAATCCTTCTATGGGGACAGACTGACTGACTGACGGACTGACTGACTGACTGACTGACTGACTGACAGACAGACACCGAAGCGAATACAATAGTCCGTCCCTTATACCTTTTTATTACTATTGTAATAATAAAGAAAGGACGGACTAAAAAACGTCGCGGGTTCGTTTCCGGTCCCGAATTTCATCCTCAAGAGATAAGGTTCGTTCTCACAACAACAGATTTTATCCCATCCTGTCTTCCTCGCTACAATTTCGGGACGATGAGACCTGCGTTGTTACAGCTCCCTCTATAAAACCTCTAGACTAGATTCTCTATACT
>NW_007382836.1:0-3993 GCF_000475195.1 Diaphorina citri | reverse complement strand
ACAACAACAACAACAACAACAACAACAACAACAACAACAACAACAACAACAACAACAACAACAACAACAACAACAGATGATTCTAAATCATCGTTTAATAACTAGTACCTATGTATGTACAGGTACACTTAATACACATCCTACAAACAGCCTCTGTATAGTCTGTCTGTACAATGTAGGCGCCTTCAGGAAGACTTGTTGGCTCTGTATACGATTATTTATAAATTATAAACAAGACACAAACAAACTCTAGGTTAGGAGGTTTGTACTTTTGCAGATTGTTACTTTACAATAACAACTGCCTACTATAATAAATTATAGCTTTATGAGATTAAGGTGTATCAATGGATTTTATAGGAGGCAGTAAAGCAATGCTCAGGTGGGTATTGAATACTAATTACTTCTTGACCTATGCCATAGATTAGTCAACTGATAAGTTGACGTGCTAATCTGATCTTAGTTGATGTATGAATATTGAATAAGTGTATCTTAGTTGATTGTTACTTGTGATCTATGGGACTATGGTTCTGTTGTTAGATGATAGTGATCTATATTGAATACTAATTACTTCTTGACCTATGCCATAGATTAGTCAACTGATAAGTTGACGTGCTAATCTGATCTTAGTTGATGTATGAATAAATGTATCTTAGTTGATTGTTACTTGTGATCTATGGGACTATGGTTCTGTTGTTAGATGATAGTGATCTATGGCTTATTGATCAGTTCTAGGTGTGAACTTGTGAATACGAGGGTTCTTAGTTGGTGAATTTTGTGGGACGCAAAGTTGTGTAAAGAAATATAGACATTTCAGCTATCTTATAGGTATAATTGTTTATGAATAACAAAGTGTCTAAGAGTTTAAGCGGCATCGGTCTTCTATAAAACACATGCCTATGTACCAATATGTACTTACCTATAGATCTGCAAGTAAAATGAACAATTCAGAGCAAGCTGATTACTTCACTAAAAGCTTTATTATGTGATCTTTTAAGTAAACTTTGACTAGGAACAGGCGTATGCTAATATGTAAATAATCTACGTGTAATGACTAATTGTACCCTGTACTTTGTACTTTCTGTGAGAAACTTTTGCCACCTTCACATCTATTTGTGACCAAAACCAAATGTCTAAAACAATGACCCTAGTTAGGGCTTATGGAGAGGCTTAGGAAAAACGCCGACCTCGTCTGAACACGGGAAGAGGCGAAGAAAAAGAAGACCCAGAGCTGAGCTTTATGTCTGTCACTCACGCTCAGAGCGCCTGACAGACCACGGTCACTGACCTAACTATGTAAGTAAGTGTGAAATGCCGGTAGTGTTGCTAACACGTATGTGTGGGGGGGAGGACATTGGATTTATGTGTCAACTAGGTCTAATATTAGTGGAAACAGTAGATTGTGACCAGTGGAAATAGTAGATTGGGTAGTAGGCTGGTAGGTTATTTGACTTCTTTAAAATCATGATTAAAGGTTGTGTTTTGTTGTGTGTAGTAGTGTGATTGTGGGAGAGAAGGAGTGACGGTTTCCTCTTACTTATCCTGGATTGTATCCTACATGGTATATTTTCCTAAACTTATATTTAATACTTGTTATAATTTTCCTAGGAAATTTTCTCATGAAGTTTTGGGCCCCGTTGAGCCGTATAAGGCTCTGTAGAGTCCATTTGTATGAGGGTCCATTTTGCTGAGTGTATGATATCTCTTAGTAGCGCCGTCAAATTTTGACATGGCGAGGCGGAGCGCTAATAAAACTCTACCCTACTTTAACGTTTGTTTTGTTAACCCTACGGTTGTTCTTCTCGTTTCACAGTTACCGGGACGGGAGTTCGAGTCTGCAGCGGTCCTCAATCTTGTCTGCCTCGTGCTACGATGACCTGGCTCGGGATTTGGACGCCAATCTTGCCCATGTAGACATGGAGGACTTTAACCATGAAGATATACATAGTTTGCTGCACAGTCTACCACCCATGTGTGTGCGGGATATACAGGTAAGTCTGGTAGTCTAGAGGTTGTGGGTTCGAGGATATTAACCATGAAGATATACATATACATAGTCTGCTGCTCAGTCTACCACCCATGTGTGTGCGGGATATACAGGTAAGTCTGGTGGTCTAGAGGTTGTGGGTTCGAGAAAAGGTGCGAATCTATTTAGTAAGGTGCGTACGCAACATAGTCGACCTAGAACCCAAATTGAATAGGTAAGATCAAAAGATTTGGTGGACTGAAAAAAGAAGTTTAGGTATAATTTGGACCCAGTATTTGGGCAATCACGTGCTGTTGGCGTTTCCCAACCTCCACTAGGGCTGCGTGAGGCTAATGGCTGCGTGAGGCTAATCTAAATGTGGCTGCGTGAGGCAGCAGTCTAAATAAGACGTATAGCTCGTCACTGTTGACGTGCTAATCTGATCTTAGTTGATGTATGAATAAATGTATCTTAGTTGATTGTTAGTTGTGATCTATGGGACTATGGTTCTGTTGTTAGTTGATAGTGAGTGATCTATGGCTTATTGATCAGTTCTAGATGTGAACTTGTGAATACGAGGGTTCCTGGTTGGTTCATTTTGTGGGACTCAAAGTTGTTCAGGAACTTATGATGATCTATCACCGTATTTCATCCTTAATGTGTGTCCACATATAGTCGACGGATCGACGACCGGTGGTCTAGGTGTGGACACACCTTTAGGGATTCCATTTTGTCTAGAAGTGGTCGGGACCTCAATCTGAGTTTAAGCTTAGTAAAACTGAAAAAGCAATACCTACCTACCTACAGAAGCTCCAGAAAACCATTGATGAATTAATTCAATTTAATCATCCATTGTTACATAACTTAAGTAAAATAATAGATAACTTAAGCACGATAATTTCATTACTTTGTCCTTGGGGAAGGAATGCAGCTTATTTTCTAATTCTCCAGTCAGCTTGGATTGTCCCTTGTTTTTCTTCGTTGTTAAATAAGAATGGCCTTTCCGGCGCCTTGGAAATTTATCACAAGAAGAATATAAATTACCCCTCCAGCTTTTTCCATACCTTCCCCTCTCCCCCTTCTACTCCCTACCCCTCCAGTTATTTCCATACCTTCCCCTCTCCTCATATGTACACCTTCCCCTCCATCTATTTTCGTACTTTCTCCTCCCCCCCACTTGCTCCCCTACTTTTACCCCACCAGTAAATACATTACCACATATATTATGTATACAGGGTGTACAAAATTTACCGTACCACAACTTAAACGGGTGATTTATTGAGAAATGTGAGGGTTTTTGCCACAAGTTTTGTGGACCCCTACGCACACTCATACACCCTGCAAGTGGTATTAATGGGGACTTTTGAGACAAGAAAAACTGTTTTTACATGTATTTTTCCTATGGCGCACATTAAAAGTGGACACACTGTATATTGCATGTACGTTAGGGAGAGAGCTTTGTGTGTTATGTAGCTACTTCCTCTTCCAATAATGTAAAAAGCTAGGGACTTTTTCAAAGAACGCGCTGATAGTAGCCGATTTTTTTACAGGATTTCTCAATGACTGAGAAAAATTTACACACGGGACTTTTCTGTGTGAAGTAAGTTTTTTTTTTTCTCAACTTTTAGGTTCCAAATTTACCTACCAATTTACTCGAAATTTTGTGGTATATATTGCATGTACGTTAGGGAGAGAGCTTTGTGTGTTATGTAGCTACTTCCTCTTCCAATAATGTAAAAAGCTAGGGACTTTCAAAGCGCTGACAGTGGCCGATTTTTTACAGGATTTCTCAATGACTGAGGAAAAATTGACACACGGAACTTTTTTGTGTGAAGTAAGTTTTTTTTTCTCAACTTTTAGGTTCCAAATTTACCTACCAATTTACTCGAAATTTGAAGAGGAAAATTTTAAATCCTACATCTTAATAAACGTTTGTTGAAGATTTTCGTTTAAAAAAAGGATTTTTCCATGGGTGAGAGATGGAATCTTACCGCGACCAAAGCTTTCTTCGTGATAAAGCAATGTGCTAG
>NW_007382835.1:0-7382 GCF_000475195.1 Diaphorina citri | reverse complement strand
TTTTTTTTTTTTTTCATATACTAAATTATCAGAGTCTTTCCCCCTCTTTCTCCCTCTCCTCCTAAAAATACACCCCCTCCTACTACTCCTCCCCTCCTTCTCTCGCTTTCTATCTCTATTCAAACTTGTTCTGATTTCTCCTTCTCTCTTCTTCTAAACACCTTCTTGGAAATCTAAATTATTAGACTTCTCCTCTCTCTCTCTCTCTCTTCCTCTTTCTTTCTCTTTCTCTCTCTATCTCTCTCTCTTCCTCTTTCTCTTTCTCTCTCTATCTCTCTCTCTCTCTTCCTCTTTCTTTCTCTATCTCTCTCTCTCTCTTCCTCTTTTTCTCTCTCTATCTCTCTCTCTTCCTCTTTATTTCTCTTTCTCTCTCTATCTCTCTCTCTTCCTCTTTCTCTCTCTCTTCCTCTTTCTTTCTCTTTCTCTCTTTCTTTCTCTTTCTCTCTCTATCTCTCTCTCTTCCTCTTTCTCTCTCTCTATCTCTCTCTCTTCCTCTTTCTTTCTCTTTCTCCTACTCCATCTGTCACTTAATTTCGTCCGGACAGCAGAGTAAGAGAGACAGAGGGAGGATGGATGAAACAGAGAGGGAGAGACAAAAATAGAGAGAGAGAGAGGGAGAGGCAAAAATAGAGAGAGAGAGATATTGAAAGAAGAGAATTAGAGATAGTTAATATAGAGAAAGGAAAAAAGAAAGAGAGTCGAGAGGGAGGGAGAGAGGATGATTAGTGGTTTGCTGTTTTTTTTTTGTTTTGTTTTTTTCTTCTTCTTCTTCACTCATATAACCCAAGTTGTCAGTTGGGTTAGACTGGTGTACCTGTGTTTAGGGTAAGATCCGCCATTTTTCATCAGATACCACTTCTCTCTCTCCCTCTCCTCTCTTTCTTCTCTGTCAATCTCTTTCTCCCTGATTCCTCTTTCTTTCTCCTCTTTATCATCCTCCTCCTTTTTTTCTTTCTCTCCTTCTCTCTATTTCTCTCCTTTGTTCCTACTCAATTTTCCTCCTCTCTCCCCCCCCCCCACAGGAGCAACTTGACAAGTTGTTGCAAATATTTTAATAAAGCACCTATGTATTTTGAATCTTTTGATTACCATTAAGAATTTGGAGAAGAAAATGTCCAAAAAGGAATACGTACCTAATACCTACTTGTTACGTTAACTTTAAATAAAACACGTTGAAACATAAATAAGTAAACATAATACAGTTGTTGAAGTTAGGACACCTGGTGGCATTTCTTCATCGTCTTTTCTCTAAGATTTCGCTGAGCCTTGTCCTGTTCAAAATGTTGAGCACCGCTAGGTCTACCCCCCCACAACCCCATAGGCAAGATGAATACAACCTACCCCTCTCCCTCCCTCTCTCTCCCTCCCCCGTTATATAAACTTTGGTGTTAAAGAGTGTGGTAACTCACATACCCTCCTATGGAGAACGAAGACGAAGAAGAGGAGGAGGAGGAGGAGAAGGAGGAGGAGGAGGAGAAAGAGGCAGAATAGGAACTGTACGAAGAGAAGGGGAAGAGAAGGGGGAGAGAAGAAGGATGAAAAGAAGAACAGAAGGAAGAGAAGAAAAGGAATAATAAAGAAAAGAAAGAGGAGGAGGAGGAGGAAGGAGGAGGAAGAAGAAGAAGAAAAGGTAAAGGAGAAAGAGTAGAGAGGTTTAATAGAGAAAGAAGAGAGAGTCAAAGTGTGTATAAAAAGGAGAGAAAATATAGCGGTACAAAGGGAAGGAGAGAGAGAGAAGGTAGGTATATTGTTTTCTGCGTAAAGTTTTTCTCGAGACTATATGGGGGGTTAGAAAAAGACACAATAATCATTTCCCTACCCTAAACCCAACACTTCCCTACCCTAAAACTCAACACTCCTTCTATAGAATCTCATTCCCCCCCCACTCTGAAAAGCTGAAAACCCTCTATGTCATTACTCCTCCTTTTCTTCCTCCCATAATCTTCTCCTCCCTTACTCCCCTTAAACCATAACTATCTTCCCTCCCTTTCATTCCTTCTTCTAATCCCCCCCCCATTAATTCCCCCACCCACCCTAAAAATCTTCACTATTTCTCCTCCTTCCTAATCCCCCTCCATATTACTTCTCCTCTTCCTTCTCACTCTCCCCTCCCCTCCATTCCTTCATCTACCCCATATTAGTTCTTCATCCCCACCCATCCTAAAAACCTCCATTATTTCTCCCCCTCCCTAATCCCTCTCTACATTACTTCTCCTCTTCCTCCCCCTCCTCCCCCGCAGTCTCCCCTCCAATAATAACTATCTCCCCCCCTCCTCTCCCCTCCTCTTTTTGACATTAGTGTGTAGTTGTGTACCTAGGTATAGACATAGAGTTTTCATGCTTAATTTCTTTATAACTCTCCTACCCATTATCTTTTATGCGTTGGCTTACAGACTGACTATGCAACTATCCGTAATCCGTATAGTGTATACTTATCAATATAGTGTATACTTATACTTATCTATATTTATTATACTTATACTTATCCGTATAATACAAAGTCATCCCATGTTGTATTGTACTTATTTTATTATTATGTTTATTTGTTTATTATCTCAATGTTCTGTTGTAAAAATAATAAGTTTCTAGTGTCTTTCCTGTCTTCTTCTTCTTCTTCTTCTCCTCCTTCTTCTTCTCCTCCTCCTTCTTCTTCTTCTCCTTCTTCTTCTCCTCCTTTTTCTTCTTCTCCTTCTCCTTCTTATAGAGGAAAAAATTGGAGAACAAACCTTATCTGTTCAGTAAATCAGCCCCGGGCGGGAATCGAACCCTCGGCCTAGCGCTTAAAATGTCACAGTATAAAGTTATGGAAATGGTTCTCGTAGGTATCTTGTTGTAGCGGGTAATAGGAGGGAAGTATAGGGTGAGGAAAAAGGAGGTGTACGCAACACCATCAGATATCGTTCTTGTCTGTTGCCAAAATTATACTTTATTTTGTTACAAAATTACATATCTGTGTGACTTGTATTTTTTTAGTTAGGACCTCATAAGCACTAGAGGTGCCATTTTGCTCCGTGTTCCCCTATACCTATAGGAATAATTACTCTGAAAACACTCTCACGGTTTCTACACCACAAACCACATCCCCAGTAAGATATATACGTGTAGATTTCATGACCACATTGATGACGCAGGCTTTATATCACGTCTTCTACATTCAGGCTTTTATCGTTTGGAGCCTTTCCGCACTGCCGAATTTTGTGGTCCAGTGTGGTTATGGTGTCTGAGAAAGCCTTTTTTACCTCTTTCTCACAGATCTCACCCTCCCAAAATCCCCATCCTACTCTCTCGTGGAATGCCCTGTACTCTTTTTGCCCTGCCTCGGTGGTGTAGTGGTCAAGGCGCTCGCCTGGTAAACAGGAGGGCGTGGGTTCAATCCCAGCCGAGGTATGGAATTTGATCCTCAATATAATTTGAGAATTTGACCACAATAATAATAGTAGCCTACTGCTGGAGTAAAGGGACTTTTCAGTCCTATGCGAGCAGTAAAAATAAACACTATTATTATTATTATTATTATTATTATTATTATTATTATTATTATTATTATTATTATTATTATTATTATTATTATTATTATTATTATTATTATTATTATTATTATTATTATTATTATTATTATTATTATTATTATTATTATTATTATTATTATTATTATTATTATTATTATTATTATTATTATTATTATTATTATTATTATTATTATTATTATTATTATTATTATTATTATTATCCATTCTCCTCTTTTTCTCCTCCTCCTCCTCCTCTTGACCGAAACAAGCAGAGTCCATGTTTCTGTTATTCTAATTTAGTTTTTCTGTTTACGCCATAACATTTGAGGGGTCAGCCCAATTTTGATGTTGGTAATTTGGCAGATGTGTTCAATACGAAATTACAAACGAAAATTGGCTCATTATTAGAGTCATTAGTGTACTACATATTCAAGTTTGTAGGTGTACGTCAGGCACCTATTAGGTAAAATGCTTCACCACAATTTACCGGACAACTCATTAACCAAATTGAGTTCGACTATGGGCAACTCAACATTTTGTTCCCCTAAAAAAAAAAAAAAAAAAAAAAAAACCCCCCAAAAAAAAAAAAAAAAAAAAAAAAACAACACACTTTTCGCTTTTAGGGATCCTTAGGGCACAGGGAAGGACTGCCTGATTTTGAAAGTCTGCCCAAAGGTCACTAGGGTAAAAGTCAAACACAGAAAATAATCTTGGAAATCATTGCAGTTGACGTTCGTCTTAGAAACCTATTGTACTCTTCTACAATACACTAGAGGCAGACAGAATTCTTAGAAATTTAGAAATTAGAGAGAGTGGAAATAAGTCTCGCCTTTATTATTGGGATAGAAGGAGTGGGAGGAGGAGAAGGGGAGGAGGAGAAAGAGAAAGAGAAAAAGGATGAGGTAGAAGGGTAAGAAAAAGGATGGGAAAAGAAGAAAGGGAGGAGAAGGAGCAAAAAGTGAACGAGAGAAAAGAGAAAATAAACTAAGAAGAAGAAGGAGGAGGAGAAGGAAAATGCAAAGAGGAGGTGTGGGACCAATTTCGTTTTTCCATTTCAAGAGTTTTTGCTTTGAGGTTTTTTTTAGGTCAAATTTAGGATTTTACTTTCAGCCGAAACCCAAGTCAAGTCTAGTGTCCCTGAATTCAGGGCTGCAGGTAAGGCATACACAGTGTTTTTTGAGAGTCAAAGTTTTTTTTTTTTTTTTTTTTACCAATAATCATTTTTCTCTAACAGTTAGAGAGTCCGAAGTCCTATTATTCGAATACATAACTGAAAATTTCGGTACGCAGGTCGGGATTTTGGTGGTTAGTCTTTCAGTATGAAGTGCCAACATTCTTCTTTTTATTAATATAAAAAATTGGAAGTCTGTCGTCTTGAAAACTATTGTCTGCACTATATGAATCATAAAAAGAAAGGTCACGCTTCCATCAAATGACTCCCCAAATTCTATTCCATTAACCTCGCCCATTGCCTATTGGTTATCCGGTCATAAAATTCCAGATCCCCTCTCATACCTATCTTTATATTAGGTATCTTTCCAAATAGATAACCTTACGTACGTGCCTATATCCCTTTATTCCCTTCTCTCCTTTTACCTTCCCCTCCTTAATTCCTTTATTTCCCTTGTCTTGTCTCTAGTGTTTCTTCCTTCCCTCTTTTGGTCTTACCTCTTATCCGTCACTTTCTTTACTCTTTTTCTACCTCTCCTTCTCTATTTTTCCCTCATCCTCTGTTTCAGTTTTATCCTTCGCTCTTTCCACCCTCTTTTTCTGTTCTCCTGTATCCCTTCTCTTTCTAAAGACCTTTTCTCCCTCTTTCTACCCTTTTCTCCTCTTTTTCCTCTCCTTCTCTCTCCTTCTCCTTCTAATAATAAAGCATTACTTATACTGTTACTTTTCCTTCTCCTTCTCCTACTTCTTCTTCTACTTCTTCTTGTTCTCCTCCTCCTCCTTCTCCCGGCCTTCTTTAATCTCCTTCTACTCCTCTTTTTATTATGTTCTTCTTCCTCCTCCTCCTCCTTCTTCTTCTCCTCCATCATACTCTTTCCTATCAAAAATCTACCAAGCATGAAATATATTCAACCTCCAAGCTTTTCAACAAGTGCTACGAGTAATAAAATAGAATAGAATAGGTAGAAAAGACATTTTCCTATTTTTCCGCCTTAAGGAAATTTAATATACCCCATCAAGCGAGAAGGAGGAGGAGGAGGAGGAATATAAGGAGGAGAGAAGAAGAAGGCGGAGAGGGAATGGAGGAGTTGCAATTTGGAAAATATTATCAATGAAAGGTCGATTCCTACGTAAAAAGTTGTGAAAAATCCAAATCTGAGGTCAAAAATCCGAAAAAGTAACTTTAAAAGGTCGAAAATTCAATTTTTAATTGCCGTTCTACTGAAAAAGAAAGAGTTGTGACGTCAGATTTCACGTCAAAATGCGCAGAAACGCTTGCGCACAAACAAACGAAGCGGGAGTCATGAATTTTGATGTCATCGCCTACGGGAGCGTATGCCGTGACGTCACACCCAAGTAAGCGCAACTGATCTATTGAGAGGCAGATAAGGAGGAGAAGAATGAAGATAAGGTAGTGAAGGAGGAGGAGGAGGGAGAAAAGGTAAGGAGGAGGCATTGGAAAATCTACAGTAGAATGGGTTTACGTTACACCACAACCCTAGATATCTACATCTACTCGTACGTACATAATATATTTATACTTGGATAATTTTATGACTATAGGATACACGTACAGGATTCATACAGTAAGTTTTAGGCCCATCTCATATTGGAAGCGTAGACGATTGACTTTTAGTACCTAGCGCGTATAGTTGCCTGAAAAAGGCTAGAGGCTACGCTTTCAATATGAGAAGTACCTTAACTTGGCGATTTTTAGCCCGTCCTTCTTTTATTATTACGATAGTAATAAAAAAAGGTATAGTGGACGGGCTATTGTATTCGCTTCGGTGTCGTCTGTCAGTCAGTCTGTCTGTCGCCATAGAAGGACTTATCCAAACCTGGTTGACCTACATATCAAATTAAAGGTCTTTTTACCAGGAATACGAAAGTGGTGGCGCAAATTTTGTCCAGAGAACCAAAAAAGCAGAAAAATGGTTTTTGGGGGATTTTTTTTTCACATTTTCTCACAATAATGAGCCCATTTCGACTTAATTCTACTATTTTTTTCTGTCACTACTGTGGACCCGAACCACTGTCCCCCAGATTGCGAACTCAAAGTTCTATCTCTGATCTTCTGGGACTATTAGAAAAACCTTACTGTCGAGTTAAAACTTCTAACCTCACTCCATTTCGGTCAATTTGTTGCTAACTTGTTTTCAACTTTGTTTCGTGATTAAAAAAGTTTTCATTGTGATTGAAACCAAAAAAATGTTGTACGTGTCTAAATTCTTAAAACCACACCGAGCAAAGTTCCATACTTGAGGTGCGGTGAAGTTGAAATCACTTAGGTTAAGTTCAGTCGGGCTAATATTTGGACGGTTCACCATTTTGGTCCTGTTCAATTTAAATGATTTTACTTCTGTAGCTCCCCGTACCTACCTACTCAGGATTTCTATCGTTTCCATTTCCTACAATATAATTTCTTCTTCTACTTCTTCTTCTCACTCTTTCTTCTTATTCTTGTTCTCCTTCTCCTCCTCCTTCTTCACCTTTTCTTCTCCTCCTCCTTCTCCTCACTCTTTCTTCTTCTTCTCCTCCTCCTTCTTCACCTTTTCTTCTCCTCCTCCTTCTCCTCACTCTTTCTTCTTCTTCTTCTTCTTCTTCTTCTCCTCCTCCTCCTCCTCCTTCTTCTTCTTCTTCTTCTTCTTCTTCTTATTTATCACAGGCCCAGTTTTATTATTCCATAAATCCATACCCCCCCCC
>NW_007382834.1:2472-7386 GCF_000475195.1 Diaphorina citri | reverse complement strand
GTACCAACGTCACTTGTTAAGGCTTTTAGTGACGGGGGTTTCACCCACCTACACACACTTGTAACCTCGCAGCCTGAGTGTGCCAGAAAAAGCCGACTGCCTACATAGTCACCCACCCGGATACTATCCACGTGCAACGTTGTTTAACTTGAAACCCAAAAAAGTTCATGTTACCCAGTACGAAACAAATTTTCAGGGCTGGATGGTTTCAAAAAGGAAAAAAAATAGGGCCAACGCACCCTCTATAAGCCCCCCGACCAATATCTCTTCTTCGTCCAGCCCTAGAATTACCCTGGACTCGTCCCTATATTTTGGGAAGCGTCGGGAACAGACGGGATGGAAGAGTGAGGATTTGGGGGTGAATTAATATTTTTTGTTCGTACTTAAAATCTTGATTACCGCAGAAGATAATTATGAATTACGCGTAGATATACCAGACGAAGGATAATTAACTTTTGTAAGCGCCGGGAACATTGGGAGAGAATGGGAATGGAGGAGGGAGTCCTCTTCAGTCCCAGGAGGGGAAATCGCATTTTAGGAAAAATAACAACACAGCATATTAGGAAAATATTGGGATGCACTTGGGAGAATGACCTAATGGCCAAGTTCCCGACATTTGAAAACAACAGCATTCTATGTTAATTTCCGTTTCCATACTGTCCCGTTCTCAACTCGTTTTAAATCTCATGACTACCCTAATCTAATCCGTAGGAACAACAACAAGAAAACAAGAGTTTAAAATGTTTCATTGCGACTAAAATTAACTCGTTTGAGTTCTGCGGGGTTATTTTCTAAATAAAGAGCCCTGCTGAGGTCCATTGAAGTTGAACAATATTGAATGGAAATTTAGTGCGAGCGACAATCGACAATCTTATTCTGAGTAACCTACTACATCACTTTCGGGGCCCTCCCCTACAAAATCCTGGATAAGGCCCTGCTGAGGTCCATTGAAGTTGAACAATATTGAATGGAAATTTAGTGCGAGCGACAATCGACAATCTTATTCTGAGTAACCTACTTGAGAAAGAGAAAGAGAAAGAGAGAGAGAGAGAGAGAGAGAGAGAGAGAAAGGAGAAAAGAAAAATACATTTATTGCAAATTGCACAAAGTCTTAAGGACAAAGGAAAGTAAGGAGAGAGGAAGAGGTGGAGAAAGAGGGAAAAGGTAAAAGATGAAAGGAATCGATTGTTTCTTTTCTTCCAAACAATCAACTTTAAGTAATTCCATAAACATGTTGGCAAAAAAAAGAGCGGTAAAATCAATTCAAATTTAATATCAAAAGTGAGTGTGAGAGAGGGGGGAGTTGGCAAAAAAAGAGCGGTAAAATCAATTCAAATTTAATATCAAAAGTGAGCGAGAGAGAGAGAGGGAGAGAGAGAGAGAGGGAGAGAGAGAGTGAGAAAGAGAGAGAGAGAGAGAGAGAAAGAGGAGAGAGAGAGCGAAAGAGAAGGGAGTGAAAGTAAAAGGGAGGGATAGAAACGGAAAAGGAACTAAAGTCTTTTGATTTTTCCCCTGGATTTATTATATTTCCTCTCTCTCTCTCAGGCACACAAGCACACAATTTTCTTGGCTCTATGTACTTGTACCTACTTACAATGATTTCCTAGCTGCTGATTTCACTTGAAAAGTTACATTTAAACAATTATGTACTATAAACTATAATAAGTAACTTGAAGTATTTTCTTTCGGATTCAAAAATGTGCATCAATGCTGGACTAGTTAGCTTGAAGAGTAGTGCGTCTGCCTTGTAAGCGTTAGGTTGCGGGTTCGATTCCCACCCGGGGCGGATTTTATCCTGAGCAGATAGGGTTCCTGCCTTCTTTCTTTCTTCGCTTCCGGGACAGTAAGACCTTATTAGCAGTTACAGTTAGTTCCCTGAAACAAACTTCTTGAAAAACTATTATAAAAACAAAAAATACTAATATCTCCCGGTCAAACCTAACTTACTTCACCTGATCTGATCAACCCTTTATAAATTTAGGGCGCAGATTTCGGCGTGGTTTCTGGAGGGGTACGAAAAAAAATCCCATATTTTTCAATCATAAAGTTCTACAAAAAGGTGGGGAGAAAAATTCTCTTATTTTTTTATAGTTTCATACACGTTTTGTACCTACCAACCTCCTCTCGTTGGTAAGGCACATGAAGAAAATGGAAAGTATAAAAAAATATAAAGTAGGTAGTATAAAAAAATTATAATATTCATAAAAAAAATCACAAAGCACTAGACGGGACGGGGGGACCGCTCATAAATTTGATTTTTTTTTCTTCTAAAAGTATAAAAACTAGCGCTATTTTTTCTCCTTTTCTTTTCTCGAGCTAAAATGTTAGACAGTGGAATGTACTAAAAAGGAGAAAGCCTTTGCATAAAAAAGATACACGCGGACACGCGTCATCAATTATTGTAACTTGTAACATTAATGTAGAATTGTAGATAGACCTACTATAATAAAAACGTAACTTCTTCAATAACTTACAAATAGAAACAATAAGAACGAGTTGGACTTGCAAAAATATCAGTGAACTGTCATTCAGGGTGTGTCACTTATTTGGTGTGCAAGAATCAAAACGGTGACTTACCGGGTGGTGGGGGAGGCACAAAATAGAGGGGCTGAATACGACCCTGACTCGAGTATAGACACATAGTCAGAGAAAATGAAGAAATAGATTCACTGACCTCGGTTCACCTCGGGGTAAACTTACCTAATAGAAACTTTCTTCTACTTCTTCCCCTCCTCCTCTTCTCTCTCCCTCCCCCTCCCTATCTCTCCCTCTCCGTCCCTCCCTACCTCTCTCCTTCTTAAAGAAAAGTAAGAAAACTAGTGTTCTACAGAGAAAAAAACATAATAGCATCGTTAGCACACATACATATAGGTTATAGGTACACAGCAGCATTTTCCCACAAATCATCAGGAGCTAGGAGGAAGAGATATACAGGGAGGAGGATGCAGTCATCCCATACCCGTTCTGAGAACGGGGCAATCATTTACATCGGTACCCGGTCTGGAGAAAAGGGAAATCATTTTTCTTTCTCCACCCAGGGAGGGTTTGACTGGAGAAATATGATTTTTATCATTTTTTTCCCTCGCGCAAGCAAAGAAATTGCAATTTTTTACTCACGAAATTGCAGTGTTTTATTAATGAAATAGCATAGGTAACTACAGCGGCCATGCCTTTTCCACAAGTTTGGCCATGCCTCGGGATGAACTAGCGGGATTCCGGAGCGAAGCGACGGAATTCAGCTAGTAGAAACAATAAGAACGAGTTGGACTTGCAAAAATATCAGTGAACTGTCATTCAGGGTGTGTCACTTATTTGGTGTGCAAGAATCAAAACGGTGACTTACCGGGTGGTGGGGGAGGCACAAAATAGAGGGGCTGAAGACGACCCTGACTCGAGTATAGAGACACATAGTCACAGAAAATGAAGAAATAGATTCACTGACCTCGGTTCACCTCGTAGTAAACTTACCTAATAGAAACTTTCTTCTACTTCTTCCCCTCCTCCTCTTCTCTCTCCCTTCCCCTCCCTATCTCTCCCTCTCCGTCCCTCCCTACCTCTCTCCTTCTTAAAGAAAAGTAATAAGAAAAGAAAACGCTTCTCTCTCCCTCCCCCTCCCTATCTCTCCCTCTCCGTCCCTCCCTACCTCTCTCCTTCTTAAAGAAAAGTAATAAGAAAAGAAAACTAGTGTTCTACAGAGAAAAAAACATAATAGCATCGTTAGCACATATACATATAGGTTATAGGTACACAGCAGCATTTTCCCACAAATCATCAGGAGCTAGGAGGAAGAGATATACAGGGAGGAGGATGCAGTCATCCCATACCCGTTCTGAGAACGGGGCAATCATTTACATCGGTACCCGGTCTGGAGAAAAGGGAAATCATTTTTCTTTCTCCACCCAGGGAGGGTTTGACTGGAGAAATATGATTTCATTTTTTTCCCTCGCGCAAGCAAAGAAATTGCAATTTTTACTTACGAAATTGCAGTGTTTTATTAATGAAATAGCATAGGTAACTACATTAGTTTCCTTACTGAATTTTACGAGCAAAATATCAGCATTAACGAAAATAAATATTGGTGGTAAAATGCTGGATTAGAGAATTATCAGCGTTAGCAATTCACTTTCAAATCGATGCTTGCAACTTGCAAGTAAAGAAAAAAAATAGTCAAATTTTTTTTTAAGTAAGGTACTATTTTACGGACAATATCGGGACGTGCACAATTTCTCGAAAACTTTCACCCCTTTTCCCGAAACTCTCTAAAGTTTCTCTCCCTCCTCCTCCTCAGATCAAGATGTTTATATTGGTGGCAAAGCTCTGGAGATGTTCCACCTCGATGAACTTTGCACTCCGAAATACAATATGCAACGGAAATCTAAACATTAACAGGGTGTTATGAGACGCAAAATAAGATATGGCAAAAGTGGGGGTTACAACCTGGTTAGGGTTAACTAGGATGGGGACAAAATAGCCGCCTTGAAAATTTCTTGGGGGAAAAAAAACAAGCTGGGCCCGTCCCTCCGGAAATTTTTTAGCCCGTAGTTTATTCGATCGTGGTTAAAGAAAATCAGTACCTATGTACCTACCTAATTTGTTTAAAATTCAGTTTATTATTATTATTATTCATTTGATTTTACTTTCATGTAGGTCGTCCGGACAAATTTCAAGATCAGAGCTCATTTGTGTGAGAAAATGTGAAAAAAATCCCCCAAAAACCAGTTTTTTTGGTTTTTTGGCTTTATGGTTTTCTGGACCACCAGCTTTCGTGTTCCTGCGTTAGAAAAGACCTTTAATTTAGTATAGTAGGTCGGACCGGTTTGGATAGAGTGTGTGATGTTTATTTATTATTTATCGTATGAGCGTTTATGTTTACAGAGTCTACATAAATGGTCAGAATTAAGAAATAACAGTTGC
>NW_007382834.1:0-1787 GCF_000475195.1 Diaphorina citri | reverse complement strand
GGAATCGAACCCGGGTCTCCCGCGTGCAAGGCGAGCGCAGTTACCACTACGTCATGGGAGCTGACACTATAAATATAAATAAGTAGGTACATGAGGACTTAGGTAAGTGAAAGAAAGGCCAACTTAAGTAACACATGGAATATGTAGGTAGCACATGTATGTACTTTGTAAACACGTAAATAGTAGAGTTAGAAGAGCACATGTATGTACTTTGTAAACACGTAAATAGTAGAGTTAGAAGGGGAAATAACCTTAAAGAAAGAAAGAACAGAGAGAGAAAGAGCGGAAGGGAGAGAAAGAGGGAAAGGGAGGGAGAGATAGAGAGAGGAAGGGAAAGGAAAGAACAGAGAGAGAAAGAGAGGAAGGGAGAGAAAGAGGGAAAGGGAGGGAGGGAGAGATAGAGAGAGGAAGGGAGAGAGAGAGAGAGAGAGAGAGACCAACGGTTAACAAGAGACCGTATGAATAAGGCAATGGTGACAAACATAACCCACCAAGCCCAACACACATACACATATACACGTGAAAACAAACATAAAAAGAGGAAAATAGTGGGTAAGTATCGAACAAAGAAGCAGAGAGAGAGAGGAGCAAAGGAGAAAGGGAAAGGGAGAGAGAGACCAACGGTTAACAAGAGACCGTATGAATAAGGCAATGGTGACAAACATACCCCACCAAGCCCAACACACATACACATATACACGTGAAAACAAACATATTGAACAAAGAAGCAGAGAGAGAGAGAGAATGCTCCGGAGGGAGAAAAAGAGGAAAATAGTGGGTAAGTATCGAACAAAGAAGCAGAGAGAGAGAGAGAGAGGAGCAAAGGAGAGAGAGAGAAGGGGAAAGACGGAGGGGGAAAAAGGAGCAGAGAGAGAGAGAGAATGCTCCGGAGGGAGAAAAAGAGGAAAATAGTGGGTAAGTATCGAACAAAGAAGCAGAGAGAGAGAGAGAAGGGGAAAGACGGAGGGGGAAAAAGAGAAAAATAGAGGGGAAGGGAGAAAAAAAAGGAAAGAGGGATGAAAATAAAAGGGTTTCCTGGAACAAGAAGAAAAGTCTCTTCGGAAAATTCTCTATCATTAATGGAATCTATTCAAAAAACTTGATGAATAGAAGAGAGAGAGAGAGAGAGAGAAATGGCGCATGAGGGAGAGAGAGAATACGTGTGGCAAATGTATACGTATCCCTATTATGGAACAAGAAGAAAAGTCTCTTCGGAAAATTCTCTATCATTAATGGAATCTATTCAAAAAACTTGATGAATAGAAGAGAGAGAGAGAAATGGCGCATGAGGGAGAGAGAGAGAATACGTGTGGCAAATGTATACGTATCCCTATTCTTTTTCATAATGGGATAGAAATTTCTGCCGTAGTAAAAAGAGAGAGAAAAGGGATCTTTGTAATGGACGAAAGGGAGAGAAAGAGAGAGATGTAGGTACAAGTAAACATGTAAACAGATGAGAAACATATGTTCTTACTAAATAGCGTGTTAGACGAGAATAACTGTGTTAAAAGGGGTTAGGTAGCCTGCAAAAAGACATTTACAAAAGACCGACGTTAATTATAGCAAGGGTAAATTAAAATAAATTTAAATGATTCAGAGATTACCTTTGTGAATGTCTTTTTTGCATTCGGCGCCGCAGATGTTGAAAAACTTTTAAAACGCAGACAGAAAAAAATGTCATCCATCGAAAGAACCAACTTGAGAAAAGGTCTTAATCAGTGTTATCACAGGGACAGTCCGGAAAATTACGTGATTAAAATGAGAGTCATTTATTTCGAAAACTCCTT
>NW_007382833.1:0-6867 GCF_000475195.1 Diaphorina citri | reverse complement strand
CCGTTCCGAGAACGAATTTCTGTGGAGTGGCGGCATTAAATCAGCGGCAGCGAGCTACGCAGCGCTTACAAGGCTGGCTCTTTACTCTCCAAGCTAACAATACAGGATGATTGTGATTATTTATAGAGAGAAAATGTCTTAAAGCGTCGTGTAAAAAAAAAAAAAAAAAAAAAAAAAAAAAAAAAAAAAAAAAAAACTACAGGGTGGTCATAAGACAAAGTACCAAATTTAAAAGGATAACTAGTAGGTAACTAGAGTTAAAATGAGACTTCTTCACAAAAGAAGGTATCCGTAAATGCTATTGAGGTTTGATAGAGGGAGCTGTAACAACGGAAGTCTTATCATACCGAAATTGAAGAGAGAAAGAGGACAGGATAGGAGATCGTCAGCCGTTCCGAGAACGAATTTCTGTGGAGTGGCGGCATTAAATCAGCGGCAGCGAGCTACGCAGCGCTTACAAGGCTGGCGCTTTACTCTCCAAGCTAACAATACAGGATTATTGTGATTATTTATAGAGAGAAAATGTCTTATTTTACCCCATATAAATTAATAACACTCTTAAGATTGGTAGGATGATTTCTGAACACCCTGTATGATTTTCCTCAAAGGGGGTTTCAAACATGGCGGTGAGTTTGACCATTTTTCACCACAAAGTGTGTATAACTGATGTATATTAATCTCCCCGAGTGCATTAATTAAGCACATTTTGTTACCGCCGCAAAATACGTCCACAGGGAAAATGAGAAGGTGGAGGAGGAAGAGAAGGAGGAGATAATTAATTGAACATTTTGCAAAATATAAAAAAAAGGACGAAACATGATACAAGCACGTTGTTAAAAAATGTGCCCAATTTTTTTTAGAAGGAGAAAGGAGGAGGAGAAAAAGGATATGAATGAAGTGTAGGAAGAGAAGAAGAAGGAGAGTAATGACAATGTTTGAGTTTGAATGAGTAGGAGGGTGATAAGAAAGAGGAGGAGGAGGAAGAAGAGGGGAGAAGGAGGAGAAAAATGTGAAAAAGAGAATGAGAATAAGGAGTAATTGTAGTGGGAGGAGGAAAAGAATTAACAAGCAGGAGCAGAAGAAGAAGAGGAAGGAAAAGAAAGAAGAGAAGAAGAAGGAAAAGAAGGAGCAGAAGAGGAGGAAGGGAAAAAGAAATGAAGGAAAAAAGAAGAAGAATGAAAATTGTAAAGTGAGAAGAATAACTAGGAGTGGGAGAAGAAAAATGAGGAATGGGTAGTAGTGGGAGGAGGAGAGAATAAAAATTGGAACGAGAAGCAGAAAGAGGGGAAGTAGAAGAAAAAGAGGAAGGGAAAGGAGAGAGAGAGAGAGAGAGAGAGAGAGAGAGAGAGAGAGAGAGAGAGAGAGAACGAGGATGAGACTGTCCTATGTGATGAAGCGACAACACCTGAGACCCCGGGGTCCATGGGGAGCAATATTTCCTAACAGGACGAGTACACGGGGACACACTTTATAAAGGTATAAAACACCTGAAGAGAGGGCACAACAGCTTTTCTAACTCGACAAAAAAAGAGGGCTATCCCTTTTTTTTTCTCCCTTTCCCCCCTCATTTTTATCTTTTTTTTAACAATAGGTTGTCACTTTTCTTCTTTCTTTTCTCTTCTTCTTCTCTTTCGAATCTTCTTTCTTCTTCGCTTCTTCTTCTTCTCTTCTTCTTCTTCTTCTTCTCTTTTCTTATTATTATAGTATTATTATTACTTTTTATTTTATATTATTAATTATTATTATTATTTTTATTATATAAGTACACTTTTAGGATTTTAAATACTATAAGTATCTACTCTATATAAAAACAGGTACACCAAAATCCCGATATCTAACTAATAAGAAACTACACAAAACGTAAATTAATAAGAAAGCAAAAAAAAATTTGAAAAATCCTAACTCAGGGGTGGGATTATGGCTAGTAGCCCATTCGCATGTACTCCACCCTACTCTTCGACTCTTCTTCTTCTTGTCTTCTCTCTCTCTCTCTCTCTCTCTCTCTCTCTCTCTCTCTCTCTCTCTCTCTCTCTCTCTCTCTCTCTCTTTCTCTCTCCTCTTATATCCCTCTCTTTCTACCTTTGAGAACACGAATATAAAAGCACCTACACACGTAGGTAAATAGACGCTCGTACCTACACGTACAAGTATTTGTTTATTCTTATTTATTTTACCTGTTTTGCTAAGAAGGTACTTCAACGTTCAAATTAACATGCGAAAATACAAAAACTCCTACTTCTCCTTCCTTCTTCGTTTACCACAATGTTTACTCTTCATTTTCCCGGGGAAGCACAGAGAACATAAAACTAATTAGAGCTTGTAAAGATAATAAAAATATGACCCGAAACGTTTTGTACCGCACAAAGCTTGAACGTTGTGGGGAAGTAAAGGGAACACGTTCACCCAGTGGCGCCTTTTGTGTAACTAGTAACATCGCACAGTGCTCTTTCATTACATGGTGAGTTATTGCTCAAGATTTATACGTATACAGAACCATCTTTAACGAATCTTTGGTTTGGTTTCTTTGGTTTAATCCTTTTCAAAAGCATTTGCAATAGGTATTACTTGGTCCCTTTGATAGTTTGATTGTCCCTCAATCAATCTTGAAGGGTCAGTCCAATTTTGATTGCAATTTCATATCTAAAGGTAGTTGGTAAAAAAATTAAGGTATTCGGTTCAAGAGATCAACAGATCCATTGAGCCTTTAGAGTAATTTTAAGAATCTTCATGGGGCTCTATTCTCATCAGTTGTCAGTATTTTGTTTTCTTCCTGTGGGAGTAAAATCTAGAGGTCAATGGAATCCATCATATCGTTTGGTTTTTTTTTTTTTTTTTTTTTTTTTTTTAATCGTCGTTTGATCTACAGCGTACATGTGTACCAGACTTGATGGGCCCGTAAACAGTGGATTTTGTACCCTAACAAGATGTACTGGTGAAAATTTTCCATTATGCATTTTTAGTAGCTTGGAGCCTGCGTAGCGCCTTTCTTCTTTCCTTATCCTATCGGAAGGGAATTCCATTTATAATCAAGTCAATTTCATCAGAATCAAAGTTAAAGCTACAGGTCATTCAAGTCCATCTTATCAAATTCCGCCACTGACCATCATATCAACTTCCGCCACTGCCCGAAGCAAAGTGGACACAAAAAATCATCATTGGTAAATAAATAACAATATGTTGGCACATATGTATTTGCATTGTCTCCCAGCTAAACGATGTGATGATCCACGTAACGTGCCCCTAGTGAACAATTTATGAATTATTTATGTGAAAGATGAATTATTTTCCAAAGGGGAGCCAAGATTAAATTGTGTTTTGTTGGAACAGGGATAATACAAGTCGTTTTAACGGTGAAAGAAGATACAAAGTGCCTGTGATGTGACGTGCCCCTAGTGAACAATTTATGAATTATTTATGTGAAAGATGAATTATTTTCCAAAGGGGAGCCAAGATTAAACTGTGTTTTGTTGAAACAGGGATAATACAAGTCGTTTTAACGGTGAAAGAAGATACAAAGTGCCTGTGATGTGTGCCATGTCACTAGGGTGCTTAAACATTCTGACTTCTAACACTTCAAGTTACACTGGATCTACCCGTTCAGATCACGCTCCAGTCATGGTACATTCAACGAACGGTCAAACATTTTACAGGTGATCAGATGGTGAACGGCAGATGTGAATGGTCCTTTAAGCACCATCTTAGATTTCCTATGGTTTAGTACAGGGCTACGCCTTACAGACTCTGTCACGCCAAAAGAGGGGAAAGGCCTTCAGAAGAGGGGAAATTAATAAAGGAAAATACGACTCTACTATGAATTTATTGATAGTAGAGTCTATAATTCATTGATAGTTGATCGGCAGATGTGTGAATATTCCCTTTAATCTCTACTGGATTACATAAAGTGACACCTGACTAGAGTTCTAGAGCATAAGCATAACCTTCACGTATACCCCCTGATAGGGTTTTAGAACCACGCGTTACCTGAGTGGTAGAGGAAGCAAAAGACTTATTAGCGAGAGATTTTAATATCATGATATTGTATGACGTCCTGCAGTGAAAATCTGACCTCAATATTTCTTTTGAAGAAAGAGGAGGTGGAGAGGAGAAAGAGGAGGTTGGAGAGAATGATCAGAAGGAGGAGGAGGATTAGGGACGTCCTGCAGTGAAAATCTGACCTCAATATTTCTTTTGAAGAAAGAGGAGGTGGAGAGGAGAAAGAGGAGGTTGGAGAGAAGGATCGGAAGGAGGAGGAGGATTAGGAGGAGGAGAAGAAGAAGAAGCGAAAGGAGTAGACATACATGTAGGAGAAGAGAGAGGAAGAGGAAAAAGATCGGCAAGAGGAGGAGAGAATGATAAAGAAGAACAAGAAGTAGAAGTAGAGGTAGGAGATCAAGGATACTTATGTAGAAAAAGGTAGAGGTAGAGAAAAATGAAAAGGAGTAGGAGTGAATGAAGAATTTGGAGAAGAGAAGAATAGACGAAGAGGAAGGAACAGAAGAAGTAGACGAACAACAAGGAAGAGGAGGAGGAAAAGATGACATGAAAGAAAAAGAAGATGACATGATACGGAGAATTAAGTGAAGGATGGTGAGAAGAAGGAGGAGGAGTAAGAGATAAAAGGAAGAAAATTAGAAATTTAGAAAATGAAGATTGTAGGAGAAAAATAGCGAGAAGAGGGAAAACGACTAAAGAAGAAAGGGCAAAGCGTGAGGGAATTAGGAGGAAAATAAGGAGGAAGAAGAACGAAAACAACTTGAAAGCGAGCTTCCCGGAAATTCCTGTCTCCCTTCCCCACCCATCCCGGAGATGGAGGGTAAGTGAAGAAAGAAATTGGTGGTGGAGGGGAAATGAAGAATGAAAATGGAGGGGGAGGGGGCAACTAATTAAAGCAGGAAATTGGAGCTGACACCGGAGGAATGTTGACAGAGTAAGGATGAGGAATAATTAGGACGAGTAAAGCCAGCGGGCTGTTGGAGGGAGGAGGAAAGCCAGTTGGAGGAGATACAGGGAAAGCCAGCAGGTTTTGGAGGAGGTATGAGGAAAGCCAGCAGGTTGTTGGAGGAGGTACGAGGAAAGCCAGCAGGTTGTTGGAGAGAGAGAGAGAGAGAGAGAGAGAGAGAGAGGTCCAAAGTGAGGCACCTCGAAAAAATAACAGCAGGTGTGCCCATGATGGAAGAACAACCGCGATCTATAGCGGATATTTTATAACACGAAAAGATCAAACGATTTCCATTGGAGCTATATCAGTGGAAAACACCATTTCTACGGTAGCCTGTTGGCTGATGAAAAATCAATTGTTTCAACAACTGCTATGCCTGTCACTCCGGCAAAACTCTACCTGAGTGGCAAATCACTATCGCATTTCTACAGTGCACACCTGAATGTTCACCTTGCAGCTCCCTACGTGAAAGGTAAATAAACATCGGATTGAAAGTTTGAACGCAGAAATAAAGCTCTGGTTCGCCCTGGGGCTGTGGAAAGAGGAGAAAAAGAATCCAAATCAGTGGCGTGTAATATGTGAAAGATGGCGGCCCGATTGATGGTCGATTGACGAGGTGAATCTATGTTGTCGAGGCAGTGTACGGTTTCAGTCGACGATCGATGGACGACGTCGAGACTGTCTGGACACAGCTTTACGAAGGAGGTACGCTACCCTCCAAGCTAGGCTAGCATTCTTTTGCTATTGGTCCTCTTTTCCTGGTAATCTTGCCACGAAAGAGACCGTTCTCACTTGCCGTTCGGAAAAAAAAAATGGTAATTATGCAGAAGTCACGTCCGTGGAAAAGAAAAGCTACTTTTTGTATTTAACCTAACCCTATAATAACACTAATCACTGCTCTAATTGTGAAAACTCGACCTTCTTGTGTTTAACCTAACCCTATAATAACACTGGTCACTGCCCGTTTGCGGCAGTTCCTTTGGTAGCAATATTCCACGGACGTGACTTCTGCACAAGTACCAAAAAAATCGTGTGGTATGTAGTAGGAACATTTTAATTACACGGCCTACTAGGACATTTTGTGTCGTTCGGAAAAATCGTGTCGTTTGTGGTGGGAACACTCTCATTCGAATTCTATTACCCACTGGACATTCGGAAAAAAAAATCGGGTGAAACTCACGATTTCCTTCCCCTGTTTTTTTTTTTTTTTTTTTTCTTCTTCTTCTTCTTCTTCTTCTTCTTCTTCTTTTCTTTTCTTCCTGCGTGTGACAATATTTTCAATATGTCTTCCTGTGCATTATGGGTGGTTTGGAAAGCAGCTAAAGTCAGGAACATTAAAATTTGTGTCCAAAACTTCAAACAAAAACAACACTGCCTCGACAACATAGATTCACTTCGTCGATCGACGACCGTCGACTATGTGTGGAAGTGTGGACACAGCTTAGGGCCAATTCCAAATCGTCAGAAGTCCTGTTCTACGTATAACAATAGAAAGTTTACTTTATTATTCTGGAGATAGGAACTCGGGATTCCTGAAGAAGCTTCCAGACTAGTAACTGTTTTCAATCCACCAAAATCCATTGATCTAACCAAAATCCGGTGTATCCACACATTACACCACCGAGGCATACAGTCGACCGGCCGCACCGCCGTCGCGTCAATCGATGTCGACTGAATCGTCCACACTGCCTCGACAACATAGATTCACCTCGTCGATGGACGACCAATCGACCATGTTTTTAACACACCTTTACACACGAGAACCACTACTTCCAATCGATATCGATCGTCTTCAGTTGAATTTAGTGTAGACGCACCTTAATGTTTTATTATTTGTCCCCCAACTCCATTTTTTTACTTTCCATTTCTTCCAAGAAGTCAAATGAAGCGATACGAAGAAGAAAAAGAAAAGAGGAAAACACGCCAGG
>NW_007382832.1:0-7403 GCF_000475195.1 Diaphorina citri | reverse complement strand
ATTATTATTATTTAAATATTATGTGTAGGAAAAGGGAACCTTTACAATGTTTGAGAAAGTCTTGGCATTGAGCTAATGAACTTTTTTCGAATCGGGTTTAAAATATTTAGCCAGTACTAGTAGGTACGTCACTTTCTCAGTCGGTCACCCGTCCCAAAGCGACGCTCAATGTTGGTTAACTTCACTGTTCTCTGGGGAACTGCTGACTGCTGTATCCAATAATTATGTAGCAAAACGACTGTGTTTCTTAGTACCTACTTAGGCGCGGATTTTCGTGATTTCGGTAAATTCTCATGAGTGATGACTAATCAGAACTCGTATGGCTTAGGTAGCAAATGCTGGGATTATTGACAGTTGGTACTGATAGTCGTTATACAGGTTTGATGTTTGAATGAATAAATTTGTACAAAAAACAAGTTGTTAATAAAATTGTAGACACGTTTTAGCGTACCTCACTGATCTTTAAATTTAATCATTTTGGAATCGCGTACTTCGAAAACACTTAATTCGAAATTTGATGATTTTTTGATTTACTTTTTTGTCCTTTTTACGGATTTCTTGTTTGTATGTTATTTTTTTTGTTTCGTATTCTTGTACGTATTTTAAATCACTCCCAAGCGGCCTCTTGATGTTTTTTGGGAGTGATTTTTTTTACAATAATCATGTATAATATTTTACCATAAATTAATTAATCGATTAATTTTATTCTATTATTTGTCTCTTGGATTTGAACCCGAATCCTCTGCTTTACGAATCAACTCCTGAACTGCTGGTCTTTATGAATGGACATGAAACTTTTGATCTGTCATAATCCTGAACAAATAAAATTAAAGAAATGAGGACGCAATGACAAGCTTCTTTCTGAGTTGTGATTTAGGTTCTGTATTCTGAACTCAGATTATTCTCATAATGGGACTAGCCCAGCAACATGTACCTACCTACCGTATTACATTCCATGTTGTTTGATTTGATCTGATAGTTGATATTCTTAGAGTCAACTAGAATTGTATAGGATTCCTAATAGCTGATTCGAATCAGTATCTTATCTACAAAGTAAAAGTTTGTTATCAACGAACTCTGTGGAAATTGGAAAAAGAGGATTTAAATTTTCAGTCTGCTGATGTCTGGATTTAATAAGTTTCTGGAAGGTTTATTAGGTAAAATAATAATAATAATAATAAGTTTATTCTTTCTTTACAATATTCTTTACATGATTAATCTTCAACATCCCTGTAAGTACTTCTGTACTTTTAGGGACCATAACTTCTTATTATTCTTGATTTAGTTCATTTTTCTAGTGACGTAGCTTCTTCTTTGGTTCATCTGGTTATTTTCAGCTCAACTTCTATATTTCATTACTTCTTAAATAAAAATCTTTAATACTCTTTTTCATATTTCTTTCGTTATCTAATTCTTTCATATCTTCGGGTAATTCATTCAATAATCTAGGTATTTGATATTCAAACATTGTTCTTCCATAATTGTTATTAATAATCGGTAATTTGAAATGTAAATGTCTCGTAGTATAAGTTGTTTCTTGAACATTTCTATACTTTTCTTCGAAATAATAATTTGCCATCATTACGTACTTGTGCAAATTAGTAAAATTCAAGATTTCAAATTTTTTCATTAACTCCGATCTTTTGTTTTTTGTTGTATTAGGATATAAAATTGCCTTTATTATCTTTTTTTGTACTGATTTTATTGGTTTTAAATTCGTTTCTGATGTAAATCCAAAAGTTTCTATCCCATATCTCAATACTGATTCACATAATGTCTTATAAATTATTACTTTTATTCTTAGTGGTGTTATTTTCTTAATGCGCTGTATCTTATGAAGAATTATATTCAATTTGTTTCTTAGATTTGTTATTTGTGTATTCCATTTCATATTTTCATCAAATTGTATTCCCAAATATCTCATGCTTTTTTCATTTTTTATTTTTAAATGATTCAACAGTGAAGATACTTTTCAGTCCTAATCAGCAGAATAAAAAGTTTTTATTATTATTATTATTATTATTATTATTATTTATCAGGGCATGAGGCACACAATAGGCCTGCCTTGAAGGGACAAGGAACGCCGACCGTTTAATGAGGAAAAGGCTAGGAAGAAGAAGAAGAAGAAGAAGAAGAAGAAGAAGAAGAAGAAGAAGAAGAAGAAGAAGAAGAAGAAAAAGAAAAAGAAGAAGAATTATTAATGGAAGTGTCTTTTTTCCGTCAATGACGTTCTTTGTATCTCCTTCATATTTTAGTTACTTATTTAATTTACTAATCATTTTTTCTTTACTTTTGGCCTTGAAATCCATGAAGTGTTGAGCGTGAAAATGAGCTAGTAAAATTGAGCCCTAAAGACCGCACAGGGACATAGTGCGGGATCAGGGATGATACAGTAGATAATATTATGAGGGATGAGGGTTACAAAAACAGCATATGCTGTGCCTTACCGTTCTGTGGTGGCGAAGGGATGTTCCTGTTATCATTTTGTATCCCCTCCCTGTAACAGCTGCGTGCCATTTTATCAGCCAATGTAGTTTCAACAACGTAATGGATCCTCTACTTTTCATCAGCATTCAGGAATAAATACAGGATGTTACAGTTTTTCTTCCTTCTTTTCTACTTTTTTTATGCTTATTTAATTTGAATTTTCATATTGGGGATTTTTTTCATATCAGTGTTTCTCGGTCTGTATACCTATTCTTTTTCTTTTCTTGTGGTAATATTAAGCTCGTGATCAGAAACCGAGTAAACTTCACAAGCTACATTTTTTTCTCTTTTTTTTATTAATAAAATCAGTGATAATATTGAATATGGAATCTCAATATGATTTATTTAGAAAGATTGAGCTAGGACTGACTTCTGGTAGAAATTCAATCTTTCATTGATATACCTATAAAGAGGGTAAAATTAAAATGGTGAAGATTGCCAAGCTATTTTTTTTCTACTAAGTGGTTTTGGAGATGATCTTGTTGCAATGCGGGTAGCTTGATTAATTAATTTACCAGGCGTTCATATGAATTTGTGAAAAAGACCCAATTACTGAATTGAATATGGAACATTCATGTGAGTTCTTACCTATTAATTTCGATATCTTCAGTAAAAATGTAATACCTACCTACAAATTCGGGTGGAATTGGCATCCCTACTTTGGTATTTTATAATTTTCAATTTTTTCCAAAGATATTTTCTTGTCATCAGTCTTTTCTAATCTTGCTTTAGACTCATATCTCGCACATCATTATACCTACACAAGCTTCTCATACAAACAAAAGAATACATCTATCCGTTAATTATTTTCTTAGATGCATTTTCACAAAAGCCTGATTTATTTTTATCAGGTACACGGTTCCTTTTCCTCCCTTATAAATTATTTAATGCATTTCAGGTGCAATAATAGGTACAGAGGGTGGCTGAATTCATCTCGAAGGTAACCTGAATCCACCGAAAACATCTCTGAAAAAGCTCTCTGGCAAGTCTCCAGTTCAATTAAAAGTTCAGGAATCTCTTGTGGGTGGTGGACATCGCCAATTCGAAAACTAAACCTCCAGAGATTTTCCCAATACCTACACTTTTTGAATTTGAACCTATTCCTACTCTAATTTCTGTAAGTCAATCCCTTAAAAAAAGGGACAAGTTGGATACCTACTGGTGTGATTTCCTTTTACCTAAATACTGTTGTAGTTTTGGCACATCCACTAATTCTGTCAAGATATAGTGGATGTGGCAGAATCACCACCCAGGAGAAATTCTCTAGGCCGTTCTAACGCTTCCGGGAAGAGTTTACTGTGAATTTTTTCATTTTTCTCTGTAAAATTTTTTAGAGAGTTTCTTTTATAGGGTAAATTAGCTATCACTAACTCCATCTTTTCACAGATAGATCTTTCACTTCTACTGGGAGTTTCAATGGTTTAATTTTCCTTTATCACTTACCCATGTACTTGTGACATAAATATTCAGAGCTTTATGACATAAAGTCAAATGTTACTGCAAACTTGGCGGGGCGGAGCGCTGCCATGCTCGGTGATAAGTCGTTATATTTTTCATTACGACGTTTTTGTTCAACATGTTATTCTGAGCTTTTTCTTTTCTCCGGCGAAAATATTATTTCCTCGTCATCCCAACATTCACAATTTCACACAGATGTGGATAATACACTTGTGTTCCCACAAAGTTTCGATTCCAAATATAATGGAAAATGTATGGAACGAGCTTTTTCGAATACAGTAAAAGGGAGAGATGCAAAGGCTGAGAAGAAAACAGTATTTGTAAAGGTACAGATGAAGAAATGGAGGATTGGAAGGAATAAAACTCTCACCCCCACCTTGGGACTTTCAATGCTTATCTGCACGGCTTTTCTCAGCAGAGGTAATTTTGATTCCAAATATTTTCAGTGCAAATTGAATTTGGGCTTTTTGATGCAAAATAAAGGAACTATTCCTATTCAAATTGATTAAAATAAAAGAAACTTTGCCATTTGAATACCGTCCTGGAGCAACATATCAAAGGCCTAGGTTTAATTCAAGATGTTATTTTTACAATTAAGGTTGATTAACACAAAGGCCTAGGTGAAACTTATGGGTAGGTACCTAGGTATTCATATTTTCATTTATTTTTCTTTCTTTTTTAACCAACAAAAATCCAAAAGAGCTCCCTGATTGTCTCAGCCTTCCTACTAAAACTCGTTACGTATGCACGCTTTTATACCCATGTTATCGTCGCATCGGATTTAGGGCTTTGCTAAATCTCTTTATCTATGATTTAATAAACAGCTTCCTACAAGAAGAATTGCTCTTAATTGGAGTGTCAGTGAGTCATTAATTTAATTAATTAATACCGTCTTGTTAAGATGGTTTTGTACTAACAAACATTGGATTAAGGCTTTGTGACATACCTCTGCTTGTAGCCCTGATACCACCGTGAGTGTTTTATTGGACGATAGTGTAGGTCTTGTTACCTAATTAATTAATTATTATTATTTATTTAATTTTATTTTTTTCCCATGTTGTCCTTTTGGTACAGAGGTGATGATGTAAAATCTTCAATAAATCTATACCAAATAAACATTCATTGGGCGGTGAAATCCTTTCAAATAATAAAGTCTAGGACCACACTAAAGCTTAATTAATGATTAACAAACCTAATCAATGATGTTTTACAAAATAACAATGGTAAATTCAGTGATGTGGTTTGCTAATCATTGATTAAGATTTAGTATGGTCCAAGTATTTCAATTAATCCAAAGTAGGTATTTCAATTAATCCAAAGTACCTACCAAATTGAGTAAAGTAAGAATTAAAAACTCAAGTAAGTTACTAAAAGCTGAACATAATACTACTGTTGGTCAAGGAGTAGGACTTTTCTGTGTGTTCATGAGAGTCATATCGGCATAAGGTCTTCATAAAAAGAAATTCTGTATTCGATCATATAGACCTGTCGGTATTTTTGGTGCTTCAAATTTGGACCCAATAGCAAAAGGTAAAAGGAAAGATGAGAGGAAAAAAATGGACACCAAATAACAATAATTAGGCAGTATTAATAAAGTAACTTGAAATTCTCGCTGGTACACCGCGGTATGAGCATTTCAACAACCAATAGGATCCTTGCCTCCAGTGGTGTAAGTTCAGGAGGGGATCCTGGGTTTAACTTTCGGAAGGGGACTAGCTTGATCCATTGGGACCGTATCATGGCAATTATAATCTAAGCAGAAAACAGTGAATTACTTACTTAAATACTTTCCGAATCAGCTTGGTTACTTACTTACTTTCTGTGTCCGGTACAAACATAATTCTCAAATCTTATATCTCCAGAAACTTGAGGTCTGTTTTTCATTCCGACGTGGGTGCGATGCGAAGTTGCGAACCCGACGCGTGTTCTTCATTCCACTTCCCCTACTTTAGCGTCAACGCTGCGTCTTAAATCCCTGATGCGAGTCTCGAGTAGCTTCAGGTTCCGCCATATTGTAATTGTATTGAGGGAAATGAAAAAAATGTTTCGTAATTTCTCCACTAGATGTCGTCATGTTTGTTGAATTTCCACACTTTACCCCCACTCCTGACGCAGGGTGAACGTCGAGTTGACGCCGCATCGATGCGGCGTAGGAATGAAAAACAGACCTTACGGGTACATGTCTAGTTCAGCTGGAATTTAGCTAAAAGGTACCTACCTAATTAAGAGATACTACAAGTGCCTGATTTTATTTTTATTTTATTTATTTTTTTTTGTTCTAACTTTTTAAAATAGGAACAGAACTGTTTGGTAGCTGAATCTGTGTCTTCGTTTCTTAAACAAGAACGGCATTATTTCGTAATCAATTAGGAAAATCAATTTCAAGTTTTTGTGTCAGTATTGTTACGCCACTACCTCCCCTTCTCTTTACTCTTTATAACTTTTTAAAATAGGAACAGAACTGTTTGGTAGCTGAATCTGTGTCTTCGTTTCTTAAACAAGAACGGCATTATTTCGTAATCAATCGGTCTTAGGAAAATCAATTTCAAGTTTTTGTGACAGTATTGTTACGCCACTACCTCCCCTTCTCTTTACTCTTTGAGTATCTTGACTGTCTTGCTCTTTTGAGATTATTAAACTTTCATGCGCCAAGTGTGAATAATCATGACAATACTTATGGACTAAACCTTGCAAATAAATTCATAAAGAACATTTTCAAAGCTCGAACATCTCGCAGTAAAAAGTAATTGTTTTTATCCACGCTAATAAATTTATTAATATTCGATTAAATCTTTTTAATGATAGCATTAAATTTGCCGTACAACGAAAGGTGATTGGTGAAAGGGATTTTGAGATAATGGTTGTGCTGTTACCCCTGTGTGCTCCAATGAGGCCGTATTCATGGAAATTTCTGTATCTGAGTAGACATTAAAAGGCAATTATTAATATTATTATGTTTGCCCGAATATTCAGTTTCTTGGGATATTAGGCCCGCCATTTACTCTCAGATCGTCTTACAGACCCAGGTGAGGGGCATAACGGAGCAAATTAAAAATGGGCGAAAAAGGAAAATTCCTACAAATTAAGCTGTCAAGTTTTCTAATGAGCACCAGAAAGTAATTCCACAGGAGCAACAACTATCTATCACCCCAATCAAAAAAAAAAAAAAAAAAAAAAAAAAAAAATTCGCAGGAATCAAACCCCGGTCTTTCTATTCGAAATTGGCAAGCTCGTTACCACTGCAGCCATGCTCCTGTAAACAACCAGTGTCGGATGGTAAGTTGAGAAAATCAGGATCTTGTTATTATTATTAATAATTCATCAACGCAACGGGACATAATTTACCAACATTAGTTGTAGTGATATTACAGCAAAAAGAACAGGAACGACAAAAAATAAAACCCAACAATCAAGGAATGTGGTTCAAAATAATAATAATAATAATAATAATAATAATA
>NW_007382831.1:6661-7408 GCF_000475195.1 Diaphorina citri | reverse complement strand
TTTCGGCAAAATCATCTCTTATTGCACGTCTAGAACATATTTTTAATTCCTCGAAATTACTTCAGATTGGGATAATTTTCTGGAGAAAAACGCAATTTAATTTGGTTGTGATGAATACATTCTTTGCTTTTTTTTACTGCTTTTTTAAACACTTACCTACGATTTACACAATGGCGGGTGTGCATTTTTTTTGCCGAACCTACCATTTTTTGTGATACTAGTTTGCAGACTATTTTGTTCTTGTTTTCAAGCGTTGCATGGAATAATCCAAGCGTTTCTCTCGCTAGTTTTTTTTTGTTTTTGTTAGGATGGACTCTCTTGTCTTTTCATTACATGATATCATCAGGATGGAGATCATCCCGAATGAAATAATGTTAACGATCGATCAAATATTTTACCCTTTTTTTTTTATAATGAAATGTATTATTATTGTTTACATCTCAATCTCGGGATTTTCTAGTTTCTTTGTCGGAGTATGGTATGTATGGCAAAACTGGCGAAACTCAGTTGGAAACATACATTTAAATTGTTTCGACTCTCAGATTTCCAGAGTAGAGGTATATTTCAGTCCTATGCTGCCAGTATAAATAAGGTACATTCTATTCTACTTTATCTTTCGCCCAGGATTAGGGACCTGTAAATGCCATACATACGAGTATATCATAATATGACATTGGTACCCATAGGGTTTCTTTCAAGTGCTGACGATAAAATTCTAGGGATGGGTTCTAAACACATGAATAGATG
>NW_007382831.1:0-5483 GCF_000475195.1 Diaphorina citri | reverse complement strand
AAAAAAACTCTTTGTGAAAAACTTTTTCCCTTTCCCCCCTTTTTTTTTTTTTTTTTTTTTTTCATGTGAGTTGAGTACAATCTGTCGAACTCAGTGGACCATTACAATGCTTATTTTTCTTCTCTCCCCCCGCTATACCTTTTTTCCTCACAACCAACCTCAGTGGTACAGTTGTTAATGCGTTGGACTTTGGATCTGGTGGTTGGTGGTTCAAGTCCAAGTCATCTAGGTGTAATAATCGGGGAACAATATTTGTGACAAGCATTTAAATATGTTTAACACAATTGAAAATTCCTTTCCTTTTTTTGCTCATAAAAATGAAGTTCTTTTTTGGGATAAAAAGTCTAGGTAAAATGACAACTCGTTTCCATTTAGTACTAAGCACAAAAAAGATAATAAATAAATATATATTTTTTACTTTTATAAGATTACCTTAACGATATTTTTTTTTAATAATCAAGTAGTTTATGTTATTATAGGTAAAATATAGTCATATAATGGTATAGTAACTTTTAAGGGGGATACTCGGTTAAAGGGGAAAGATTCGGGCTCAAAAAGAGAAAAAATGGGTCTTGGATTTGTAAATAGGGACGACAGGAGAATATGGGACAAGGAAGGGATTATGAGACCGTATGATGAGGTTCGAATAGCTTGCTAGGGAGTGAAATAAGGGACAGAAAGGGAAAGAGATGAGAATTTTACGATAAAAACTAGTAAGATTTAGGGGAAATTATTTAGGAAGAGATTAAGGGAAAAATAGACATTCTTCCCTATTAGAGGGATGGAAAAGAGGAGGAAATTAAGGGGAAAAGAGAGATTCTTTCTTGGTGGGACAAGGAAGGGATTATGAGACCGTATGATGAGGTTCGAATAGCTTGCTAGGGAGTGAAATAAGGGACAGAAAGGGAAAGAGATGAAAATTTTACGATAAAAACAAGTAAGATTTAGGGGACATTATTTAGGAAGAGATTAAGGGAAATAATAGACATTCTTCCCTATTAAAGGGATGGAAAAGAGGATGAGACCGTATGATGAGGTTCGAATAGCTTGCTAGGGAGTGAAATAAGGGACAGAAAGGGAAAGAGATGAGAATTTTACGATAAAAACAAGTAAGATTTAGGGAAAATTATTTAGGAAGAGATTAAGGGAAAAATAGACATTCTTTTCTATTAGAGGGATGGAAAAGAGGGGGAAATTAAGGGGAAAAGAGAGATTCTTAGGAGAGGGATGGAGGGAGAGAGGAGGGATAGGGGAAGTTGCTGTAATTATCAGAAGCAGGAAACGGCATTGAAGTAACATCTCCAGTACGTGCGACCTTTCTGTTGATTTCGCCTTTGAGGACTCATCTGAAAACATAAGCAGAAAAACACACAGAATCATTAGAAACCAAAAACAGCGAGAGCAATATTCATTCGTATGGTTTTATCCGAGAATGGAAGTAGGATAATAAGTTAATGGTCAAATAAAATACTTGAATTTCAAAGAGGTTGTCAAGTTGAGATTTTTTATCTTAAAACTCAAGATATTTTCTCTGTAGAAAAAGAAAAAAAAGGCACGTGTTTCACACTAATTTGATCCTTCTAAATTGGTATTTAACTACTGTTTTCTTAAAAGTAAGAAAAGATTTTCCTCTTTTTATCCCTGGTCTTTTACTGCATTTTGTGCAGTTTAGAGGTTACGACATATTGTCATCCAGTCTGTAGGAATACTTGATAGCAACACACAGAATCATTAGAAACCAAAAACAGCGAGAGCAATATTCATTCGTATGGTTCTATCCGAGAATGGAAGTAGGATAATAAGTTATTGGTCAAATAAAATACTTGAATTTCAAAGAGGTTGTCAAGTTGAGATTTTATCTCAAAGAAGACTCAAGATATTTTCTCTGTAGAAAAAGTAAGAAAAAAAGGCACGTGTTTCACACTAATTCGACCTGAGAATGGAAGTAGGATAATAAGTTATTGGTCAAATAAAATACTTGAATTTCAAAGAGGTTGTCAAGTTGAGATTTTATCTCAAAGAAAACTCAAGATATTTTCTCTGTAGAAAAAGAAAGAAAAAAAGGCACGTGTTTCACACTAATTTGACCTCTTCTAAATTGGTATTTATTTAACTACTAAGCTGTTTTCTTAAAAGTAAGAAAAGATTTTCCTCTTTTTATCCCTGGTCTTTTACTGCATTTTGTGCAGTTTAGAGGTTACGACATATTGTCATCCAGTCTGTAGGAAGACTTGAAAGCATTTTTTTGCTCATAAACTTAGGACCTGCTTTTGTCAATGGCTTAAACTCTTAAAGCATAAAACTTCATTGGAAGCCAAGAGCTCAAGTGATCTGTACAAACATGTTCGAAATGCCTACAGATCCTGTTATAATTTTGTTTTAGGACTGTACACACTTTGTTTTAGGACTGTAAGTTCCTTCATCCTAGGAGTGGGCTGCTGCTAATATTGCCAAAGTATCAATTATTGTACCAAGGACAAAACTCCATCCCTCGGCTGGCATTGAACCCACGCGCTCCTGGTTACCAGGCGAGCGTGACCACTACACCACCGAGGTATGTCAATATACATGTAGATACATGAGGTAGCTACATTATTTAACGTTTATTTAACGACTCAAGTGTAGGTAGAAGTTGGTGCTTATTTTATTCTCAAAAGTTTAAACGCTCATTATGTATTGTAACAAAAAAACTTTGGATAGCCTAGAGTATAGTTGAAGTTATTTCATTCAACTTTCTTACTTTCGCCTTATTTATTTTATGGCTGTAATTTAAATTTAATTAGTGACTGTTTAACGTTTATTTAACGACTCAAGTGTAGGTAGAAGTTGGTGCTTATTTTATTCCCAAAAGTTTAAACGCTCATTATGTAACAAAAAACTTTGGATAGCCTGGAGTATAGTTGAAGTTATTTCATTCAACTTTCTTACTTTCGCCTTATTTATTTTATGGCTGTAATTTAAATTTAATTAGTGACTGTTTTTTATATTCTTTCAAATGTTTCGAAATAATTGGAAATAATTTCAGCACTTATTTTATCCATAGTGACTGTTTTTTTATATTCTTTCAAATGTTTCGAAATAATTGGAAATAATTTCAGCACTTATTTTATCCGCCATTAGGACCTCGTATGTCAAAGTCATCTTGTCCTCTTCTCTTCCTTTCGTTTTGTGCTCAAACTCGTTCTTTTAACATGGTTTTTATTTTCAGTATTCTCTCTAGTTTGCTCTTTTTAATTTTTCCTTCCCATCTCATTACGTGTTCCATCCCTCTCCCCAGTCTTCCCACCAATGTCATCCAACAATTACTCGGACGTGTATTAATGACACCTCCATCAGTCAAAACAAAATTGTCTGTTGCTTCGTTCCGCAATAGACTGATGGCTATTTAGATGGAATACTCGGACGTGTATTAATGACACCTCCATCAGTCAAAACAAAATTGTTTGTTGCTTCGTTCCGCAATAGACTGATGGCTATTTAGATCGAAATGATAAATAGGGCTATGAATATTCTCGAAACGATTTTGTTATTTTCAGATGTTTCGGATGCAATTATCCTGCGGCGCTTGGAGTGAAAACTTTTCTATCTGATGCTTATTTTGATTTCTCTATTTGCTGTTGTTTGTGTACATAAACCATGTCTTTGATAAGCAACCATGGATAATATTACATTTATTACATATTTATTTATGTGATTGTGTACCTATAGCTACAGAGGTAGGTGGTACCTACCTGCTTTCACAATACGTATGTATTTTCTGATGTGGAATGCATCCTCACAATCGTAAGAACCATAAAATTTTACCTCATAATAATTAAAACAAATTCAACCAAATTTCAACTACTTACACCACTAGCTTGATAATGATAACAAGAAGGGGAGGTGCCATCCCAGATCAGGACTTTCCCAGTTTCCCCATTTTTCAAATTTCACCTAAGCAACAAAAAAGTTTGTAATCTGAACTCAACGCCATGTTTCAACATCCATTCTCTCTTCCTCAGATATCGTCCAGAGAAACGATTTCGACAATTTCAACGAGTACAAATTGATCGGCAAGGACTTAGTTCACTGGCGGATCTTCCGCAATTCTACAGTACAAATCCTCGAACAGCATCTAATTAATGTGAACAGACCCTATTGCTCCTTATTATCAATCACGGAGAAGCGCGATCTAGTGAGACCTCTGAGAAGTATGGTACGGACAAACAGACGTGGGCAGATAGAGGGGGGATTCTTCTTTGAGGCAACTGCCCCGTCGAGTAACATTTCGCCTGCAGTGGTGGTGATTTGGTCCAATGAGGATTACAGGTCCAATGAGGACTATAAGATATATCTGGAAGACATCGTTGAAAATGAACAGGTAGGAATAAGGAACCTTTACTGTTTTCAAGGATATATTAAGATTACTAGCTGAATTCCGTCGCTTCGCTCCGGAATCCCGCTAGTTCATCCCGAGGCATGGCCAAACTTGTGGAAAAGGCATGGCCGAACTTGAGGCATGGCCAAACTTGTGGAAAAGGCATGGCCGAACTTGAGGCATGGCCAAACTTGTGGAAAAGGCATGGCCGAACTTGAGGCATGGCCAAACTTGTGGAAAAGGCATGGCCGAACTTGAGGCATGGCCAAACTTGTGGAAAAGGCATGGCCGAACTTGAGGCATGGCCAAACTTGTGGAAAAGGCATGGCCGAACTTGAGGCATGGCCAAACTTGTGGAAAAGGCATGGCCGCACTTGTATTTATCAAACTAAAAACATAAACGAAACTCAAATATTAGGCGAGTGAGGAAAAGTTTTCTCTCCCGCAGTCTCTGCAGCTGCACTCTGTGTATTTATGGTGATTTTAGCGATCAAAAATTGATCATATCTCAGGATCGGTTTAGATTTTCGCAAAATCCTTTCTTCTTGCACACCTAGACCATAAAAGGAATATTCCTACCAAATTTCAGCTTTCTAGGTGTTGTGGTTCTAGAGATAGAGCGATCAGTGTGTGAACTATGAAATGTGAATGAGTGAATGGATCTCGTTCTTATAATATAAGATAAGATAGATTCTTATAATATAAGATTTTCATGAGTGCTCTCCTATATCTACTCGTACATAATTATGTATGTAGTTACCAGGGCCTTTTTGATTTTTTTCTTGGTTTCATTTTGTCCTTTTAGATTAACAACGACTTTGTTTTGTAGTTTAGACAATGAGAAGTGAATTCTGGTCGAGTATTTCGAGTATCTGGACAAGAAGGGGGAATTTCGTTTGAACTTCATTTTTTAAGTCGAGTCGTGCCTATGCCTACATCATTTTCTTTCGTTCTTTAAAAACGTTCGTCTATCTATGTGAAAATTTTGCACAAAATTTAAATTAATATACATGTAGATACATGAGGTAGCTACATTATTTAACGTTTATTTAACGACTCAAGTGTAGGTAGAAGTTGGTGCTTATTTTATTCCCAAAAGTTTAAACGCTCATTATGTAACAAAAAA
>NW_007382830.1:0-7412 GCF_000475195.1 Diaphorina citri | reverse complement strand
TTTTGTTGAAATGCCAAGACTAGCAAGTCTTTTATTGTTAACATGGTATGGTTATATTATTGATTGGGATAGTAAATTCACTTTCATCTCAGTGGTGTGTGTAGTGGTTCGTATTTGAACATAGAGATTGGTGAAGTACCAATCTTTAAATTTAACATTGTATACTAATTGGGGAACAACATAATGAACAGGGCCTCGTGAGAATTATTTGGTATTTAAAATACTCTCAGTGCAAAAACAGTTTTTTATGGGTTTGATTTTAATCTCCAGGGGAAAAAAAAGTAAATTGTTAAACTACCTTTGTGTCAATGTCAAGTATACACTGTACTCTGTACTAGAAACTATATTGAGGCTCCACAAATGTCCAAAATGTGTGTACAGATATTTTTGAAAGTGAAAACTCATGTCCACAGAAAAATAAATAAAATAATAGATTACCTTGCATTTGTGAGCGAGTGAGCTACAACTGTCTCATTCAGACCAAGTTTCCTATAGTAACTTACTTTCTGTGTTTGTGAGGTACGCCTGGTCTCACAGTACTAAAGGGATTGAGGGTTTGAAACCCATAGGAACATCGAAAAATAATATTTGAACTCTTCGCAATTTCCAAATCTGTATTTTGCACTTCAAAATTTTGTGAAAATGTTGTCTGTGTAACTTTACTTTTTGTGTCCCTGTGACGTGTGTAGAGCAAATGCTTAACCACCTGTTATTTGAGAATGAAATTGGCTATTAATTAAAATCTATTCAATAGTCTTTAATTGTTCATAATTTAGAAATAAATTTATTTGATAAATTTCATCCCTTACTTGGGATTCGAATCTGCGACCTCCTGATTACCAGGCTAACCAGGCACGCACTTGACATTACAACTGAGCTATCTAGAATTAGGAGTAACATTTTCTTATTCTATAAATTTCATCCCTTGCCTGGGATTCAAATCTACGACCTCCTGATTACCAGGTAAGCACTTGACCACTAAGGTCACTAAGCTGTCTAGGACAGAAATCGAATTTTTTTAAATATAAAGTTCTCTCTCGTCCAAATCGTCACCTCCACCGGCACGTCCGTGTACACCTCCACGAGAACCACCTTCAGTGGAGGTGGAGAGTAAGAAATCGCATCCCTCGCAGCTCCTGGCTGAGGAGAGCGAATTTGAGAAGTTCCTGCGAGAGAACGAACGGAGCGTGTCGAAGAGGTGAGATAATTACATTAATTACTGTTAGTTTATTTAGACCCAGTGTAGGACGGAAAATACTTGGGGAAAAAATAAAAAAAATAATAAACAACAACAACAGTAGGTACCTATAGTTCATCCAGATCAATGTGACAGCAATGAGTCATCAACCCAACATGAAGGAACCAATCAGATTGCAGGAAATCCTTACATTGTTGCAATTCAGGTAAAGGTCTATTTTTGACAAAATCTCTCTTCTCCAGAACAGGTAAGGTGAATATCGCCTTACCTGACTTTGTTTCACTGTCGGAGGAAGCACTGTGCAATATAGCTTCCCCTTTTAGAGGTTCTCTACCATTGCACATGTGACATGTTTGGCAACAATGCCTATTTTTTTGCTGTCACATTGATCTGGACACACTATACCTACCTAATTTTAATCTACTATTGTATAAAGCTGTGTCCACACATAGTCGACGCAGTCAATCGACGTCGACATTGCCTCGACAACATGATTGATCGAGGTGTTGACTAAGTGTGGACACAGCTTAACTGTCTTGTCTGGGTCTGACCCGTCAAGTAACTTATTATTACTTGTTGGTAATAATAAGTTTAGAGTGACAGGCACCCTGTATCATAAGTACATAGAGTGTTTTAGCGCGTCTGCCTTGTGAGCGCCAAGTTGCGGGTTCGATTCTCGCCCGGGGCGAACTTTTTCTCAAACCGATAAGTTTGGTTTTCCGAACGGCTGGCTTTCTCCTATCCTCTCTTTCTTCTCTCTTCGATTTCAGGACGATTAAACCTTTGTTGTTAAGGTGTGTCACACATAGTCGACCGGCCGTCGAGCGATGTCGACTGAACTGTCCATACTGGATCGATAACATACATAGTTTCTCCTCGTCGATCGACTAAGTTTGGACACACCTTTACAGTTCCCTCGGTCAAATATCTTCAACAGTAATGTAATTTTTTTTCTCCTAGGAATCGTGAGCGACATGTGGACGAGGTTGATCTTCGATCCCCCGAACAGGACGTGGACCTTCGAACCCAGGACTCCGACTTGAGAGCCAAGGACTACGACCTGCGCTCCATTCACCTTCCCCACCACAATACCAGTATGGGTGAGTGTAGTTTTTTATTTCATTTTTATTTTTAATCAAGTTTCCATTTATTAATATTACAACATAACAAATCATAAAAAAAAATCATCTAAATTGTGTACCTATCCATAAAAGAAAAGCTTGTGCCACGCATGAGGATGAATTATTTCTGGTCAGCTCCCATGGTGTAGTGGTCACAGCGCTCGCCTTGCACACGGGAGACCCGGGTTCGATTCCCGGCAAGGTCAAAAAATTTGAAACATTCAAATTATTGATTCTGTGCCTGGCTGTTGCGCGGCCCACTCAGCCTCGTGAGGAAAATGAGCACAGTGACCGGTGCCAACTTGGTGGGTGAATATTGGGCGCTGATTATTTATTGAAATTTTTAGAAAATCTTACAATGCCGCAGTGAGCTTCAAAATTGTGATATAACAACATTTACTTATTTACCTTTATAACTCCCTTCTTTCCACATAATATCTAATCACAAATTGATTATAAACTGTTTCTCAGGAAAGGGAATACCCTGCGATGTATCTGAGCTCTTACGTCTCCAATTTGGATCATCAGGACAGCAAAGGTTTCACTGTACTACATTTGGCTGCCCAGTATGGTAAGTCCCGGTGTTTCTAGAGGTCTCATATTTGGTACCTTTCCCTTACTTTCACAAAACAGTTGTCCCGTTTTCAAAAGAAACCCTATATTTGGTACCCTCCCGTTACTTTCAGAAAACAATATTTGGCTAGTTTCATTTCATTCCCTAGGCAGCGGGTTCGATTCCCGCCCGGGGTGGATTTTATCCTGAACGGATAATGTTCGTTCTCGGAACGGCTGGCTTCCTCCTATCCTGTCTTCCTTCTCTCTAAGATTTCGGCACCCCCCCCCCCCAAAAAAAAAAAAAAAAAAAAAAAAAAAAAAAAAACAAAAAAAAATTGAACAGGGATGTTAACCTTTTATCAAACAGAGACCTTGACAAAGTGTTTTGGTCTTGAATTGCTACGCCTACCGTATTGTTATGTGAGTTGCTGATACCTACGCCTACCGTATATTGACAGAGTTGCTGTTCGTCATCAGAGGTAATCTGTTTATGATGTCCTCTTCATAGTCTTCCTACCCTAAACCACTCCTTTAAACCCCCCAATTCCCCAAACTTACTGATGGAGTAAAAGGTTCCAAGTTGCATTAGTCTAATTGAAGCATCAGTACAAACAAGTCCAGGGACTTGATTCGTAGAAGCTTAACCCATCCTTTGGGGGCATCCGTCCCTCCAGGGATTAAAGTGCTAGTCCAATATTGGTAGAACTGTCAGCTCCCATGGCGTACTGGTCAGTGCGCTCGCCTTGCACGCGGGAGACCCGGGTTCGATTCTCGGCGGGGTCAAGAAATTTGTATCATGCAAATGATTGATTCCATGACTGGCTGTTGCAGGGCCCACTCAGCCTCGTGAGGAAAATGAGTAGCTATGACATATAAATGCGCATAGCGACTGGTGCCAGCATGGTAGGTAAACATTGGATTTTAGGATTATTGAGATATTGGGAAAATCCTACAATGCTGCAGTGAGCACCAAAGTTGTGACATAATAACACAAACTGCATTTACATTTACTTATAATGCAGCCTAGTTGGCTTGGAGAGTAGCGCGTCTACCTTGTAAGCGCTAGGTTGCGGGTTCGATTCCCGCCCACAGCTAACTTCATCCCAAACGGATAGGGTTCGCTCTTGGAACGGCTGGCTTTCCCCTATCCTGTCTTCCTTCTCTCTTCGATTTCGGGTTGATAAGACCTCCGTTATTACAGTTTCATCTATCACACAAATGTCTAAAAATAAATAAATGTTGTTGTTCACAAATGTCGGGACATTGACCATTAGGCCATTTGCCTACGCGCGTCCCAATATTTTCCTACAATGGAACTGCTGGCTTCCAGGGCTGGACAGGAATTTAGGTGTGCTTGGTTCATGGGAGCGTTAAGGGAACACAGAGGACAGTTAGGAGAATTTTTAAAACGTATTCTATGGAGATGTTGGGATAGATAAATAAATAAAAATAACGTAACGTAACTTCCGTTGTAGGAGAATTTTTAATACCTATTCTATGGAGATGTTGGGATAGATAGATAAATAAAAATATTGTAACGTAAACTTAAGCCCTTACCCTAGTGGGATGAAAAAAGATTGGAGAATTAATGTTGAACAGGCTTGGGAACATTACTTGAAGAAAAAAAAAAAGATCTGTTGTGAAAAAAGACTGGAAATTTGGAAAAAATGGACTGGAAAAGTCAGGGAATAATATTTTTCCATTTTGGTTCCTTTTTGTGTTTAACCGACTCTAACTTAATCCTGGGAAAAATTACTGAAAAAAAAAAAAAAAAAAAAAAGATCTGTTGTGAAAAAAGACTGGAAATTTGGAAAAAATGGACTGGAAACCCGGGAAAAGTCAGGGAATTTTATTTTTCCATTTTGGTAGACACCCTGGGTAATCCTTTCTCCTTAACCGAGTCTAACTTAACCCTATTATAACACTGGTCACTGCTCAATTGTAGCAATTGACTTCTGAACAAGTACCCTATTTTCAATTCCAGATCTCGGGAGCGAAGTCCAGGCGGGAGTCGCTACCGAGACCGCAAGCACCGCTCTCGATCGCGCGACAGAAAGCGAAGTCGTCGCTCCAGCCGAAGCCCCACATCCCCTCAGCGGGCCGGCAGTCGGTTCACGGACCGCGCGAACTCGCGAGACCCAGAGGCACTGAGAAGTTCGCGGGAGCGAAGGCGTGGTTCCCGCGAGAGTAGAGACCCTGACGCTGTCAGCAGCGGTGGGCGGGAGAGACGGCGTGGCTCCCGCGAGAGTAGAGACCCTGAGGCTGCGAGCGGTGGGCGAGAACGAAGGCGCGGGTCCCGCGAGAGTAGAGACCCTGAGGCTGCGAGCGGTGGGCGGGAGAGGAGGCGTGGCTCCCGCGAGAGAAGAGCGGGTTCGTGGACTCGGGATACGCGGGAGAGATCCCGAGGGCGGGAGGAAGGAAGTGAAAGCCGATCCCAGGACGAGGGAAGAGAGGAGAGAGATGCGGACAGACGAGCCAAAGGTAAGGAGAACAAGGTGTTACTTTAGGAAGTCCTTTAGGTCCTTATCCTATACTATAGGAAGGAAAGTAATGTTTATTATTATTATTATTGTTTTTATGATTTATTTTATTTTACTTGTAATTTACATTTTTAGGACTTACAATCACTAACATTTGCCAGCGTAAGACTAAAAATTTTGCTAAAAAAAAAGTGAATAAAATATTGATAGTTACATATTTGAATATCATTGTCTCTTTATACTACATATTTGAATATCATTGTCTCTTTATACTTTTTATTGATAGTTTTTCCATTATCTTTCTTCTCAATTACCAGGATTGCCACCTCCTCGCAAGGATCACATTAGTATTTGTACCAAAACCATCTGGGTGGGACACTTGCCTAAAACCATTGAGGAGGAAGAACTACGAGCCATGTTCAATGAGTATGGAGGTAAGATGAATCTGCTTTTGTGATTATTATTATTTTGGGAAGTGAAAGCCGATCCCAGGACGAGGGAAGAGAGGAGAGAGATGCGGACAGACGAGCCAAAGGTAAGGAGAACAAGGTGTTACTTTCCTTACCCTATCCTATAGGAAGGAAAGTAATGTTTATTATGATTTATTTTATTTTACTTGTAATTTTACTTTTTGTTTTTTACAATACCTACTTCATTTACACCGAGATGGACTTTATTCCTCTTTTTACATACCTACTTAGTTTTATACTTGTAATTTACATTTTTAGGACTTACAATCACTAACATTTGCCAGCGTAAGAATAAAAATTTTGCTGAAAAAAAAAGTGAATAATATATTGATAGTTACATATTTGAATATCATTGTCTCTTAATAGTTTTTATTGATAGTTTTTCCATTATCTTTCTTCTCAATTACCAGGATTGCCACCTCCTCGCAAGGATCACATTAGTATTTGTACCAAAACCATCTGGGTGGGACACTTGCCTAAAACCATTGAGGAGGAAGAACTACGAGCTATGTTCAATGAGTATGGAGGTAAGATGAATTTCCTTTTGTGATTATTATTATTTTAATACTTGTAATTTACATTTTTAGGACTTACAATCACTAACATTTGCCAGCGTAAGAATAAAAATTTTGCTGAAAAAAAAAGTGAATAAAATATTGATAGTTACATATTTTTTATAGTTTTTATTGATAATTTTTCCGTTATCTTTCTTCTCAATTACCAGGATTGCCACCTCCTCGCAAGGATCACATTAGTATTTGTACCAAAACCATCTGGGTGGGACACTTGCCTAAAACCATTGAGGAGGAAGAACTACGAGCCATGTTCAATGAGTATGGAGGTAAGATGAATCTCCTTTTGTGATTATTATTATTTTGACTTACTCCTAACTTACTAACTACTCCTATGAATCAGCAGTACCATCTAAATTCCTGTCCAGCCCTGGAAGCCAGCAATGATATTCTAGAAAAGTATTGATTGGGATACGCGTAGGAAAATGGCCTAATGCTCAAAATTACAGACATTTGTAAACAACATTTTAACTTAATAATATGTAATAGTCTTCTTGTTCTTCTCCTCCTCCTCCTCCCCCCTCTTTTTTTTCGCCTTTTCCCGTGTACAGACGGGGTTGGTGTTTTCCGTCAGCGCTGGGTGATTGTTTTGAGTTGACATTTGGTTTTGTTTTTGGCTACAAAATTTTTACGAGTGGATGCCTTTCGCACTCAATCTGTTATTTCTTTAGCAAGGTAAATTCAGGCTGGTATACTCCCTGTTTAAAGTCCCTCAGCCAGACTCAACTGGTATTTCCCCTAGCCGTTTTAATTTATGTTCAAGGTCTTATCGTCTCGAAAGCGAAGAGAGAAGCAAGAAAGGATAGGAGAATGCTAGTCTTTCCGAGAACGAACCTTAGGAGAATGCTAGTCTTTCCGAGAACGAACCTTAGGAGAATGCTAGTCTTTCCGAGAACGAACCTTAGGAGAATGCTAGTCTTTCCGAGAACGAATCTTAAGAGAATGCTAGTCTTTCCGAGAACGAACCTTAGGAGAATGCTAGTCTTTCCGAGAACGAACCTTAGGAGAATGCTAGT
>NW_007382829.1:0-7435 GCF_000475195.1 Diaphorina citri | reverse complement strand
TATTCTAATTGTGATCAAGGTCGATATTATTGCTCATTTAATGCTTCATTATAAAACAGGATGAGTCATAAAAGGAAATTCCAAAGGTCACTCAAGAAAACAGTTTAGAACTTTATAGATTCTAGGTTTAGAACTCTCGATAATCTAGATTCTATAGATTTTGTTTTGATATTGAAGAAAAAAGATACGTACTTATGTACATGACTACTTACCTAACCTACAACTGGACAGCATGAAGAGGGACGCACGGTCGGAAGTCTAAAAATCTGGACCTCAGTTTGCTCAGTCAATAAATAACGTGGGATAACTCATGGGTAAATATTATTATTCATTATGTATGTAAGTACCTAATACCTAAGTATGTAGGTAATAGAAGAAACTTTGAATACCTATTTACCTATACCTATTTACTCGTACCTATAGGTAGGTATAAGTTACCAAACTCATCCACGCACGTTCTATTGTGGTTTTACAACGAGCAGGTGCTAGTGCCCTGTTATTAGATAGGTACCTATAGGTAGAAAGGTAATAATTTGATAATCAAATCACCCATGCCAACCTCTTGAGGGCTTGAGGCTACACAGTCAATCTATCTCCATCTATAATTCTACCTTCCTCTAATACCTACCTCAAAATTATTCATTGATAACAGTGATAAGAAATTCAAAATATAAGGATAAAGCATAATATCCAGTATAGGTGGTACCTATTACCCACATACCTAAAGAAATTTTAGGGAAGGTAGGAAGGTATACAAAATAAATATTGTAATTATGTATGAATAAAGTAATGGTTAATTGAGTTAATTCTAAACTTAAAATTAAACCTATTAGATTTCAAAGTTTAACCGGTTTTCATTTATCGTAATGATAAACAATTTTTTGTGCTGATTCCTTTTTGATTAATTTATTTGTACATGACAATTTCGTTTTTTTTTCACCTTTATTTTTCCTTCCTTGCTTTTGTTTTTATACTGCTGCTATTCAGTTACATCATTTTCTTCATTACCAGATTATCCATCTGAACAAGTTTCCCACGGTTTATAAATAGCTCTCATCTTCGGATCGTCTTATGGTCCATCTCACAAAGGAGGTAGATACAGGAACATACCTACATAGGTGCAAACATATTATGTAGATAATATTATATGTAGGTAGTTATATAAAATTATTATGTACCTACTTACAATACCTACATACATGTCTGATGTTTATAATTATTATATCTTCATATCTACCCACATTATCTTGAGATTTGTTCGGATTAATTACTCAAGTAGGTAGTACCTGTAACATCTATTACCTATTATGTATTTAACTATGTAAAATACATATGTAGATAATATCATACGAGTACATTTAACAGTATGATTGGATACCTAATAGATTATCGAGTAATTACCTATTAGCGCCAAGGTATGTACTGCTCGTAGGTGTAAAAGTAATTATCACACTTGAATAAAAAGCTCTTTTGGCCTGATACCATAGGAACCCTCTTCAGCTAAATTTCTTACTGTGAATCTATGTACTTACAGGTAGTTATGTCATGTCTTTATAAATTCAGCTACCTAATAATAATAATAGACTCTTGAGTGGAAGGTAACCACTAGGCGAGGTTAACGCCGGAGAATATTGAAAATAGTAGGAAATTTTGTTTTCTAACTAATAGACGAATCCCCGATGTACTCTGACGTGGAAAAACTGAGATATTAGCGAAAAAGGGAGAAGAGTTAGGTCAAGTTTGGTGTGACTTGCCTTGGCTCTCATGGGTTAAGAGAGGACTTGGAAATGTTCAAGGCTAAAAGAAGACAAGTGAATCACTTTACTCCAAATGCTTCTCAAATATTTGTGTGGCATATTTCAAGTTTCGGTCAAGGCTGAGTCTGAATGGGCTGAAAGTGAGATGATTTCTTTCTTATGTGGACGTTCAAGTGACGTTAATACACCTCTGCTCGCGGGTTCAGAGCATTTGCACAGGACTCGGCACTCCAAGTCCAGATGAGATCCCGCCACACAACACACAACACTCCCTTCCCGCCCTGCCTCGCTGCACGCTGCTTAATTAGTGACTAACGCTGTCACTTGGGGGGGAATAGAAAACGCAGGTTCTCGTTTCTCCACAATTTCCATCTCTGAAGTATATAACACTTCCGAATTCTTGGCCAGCACCTGAGAGCTATGTCTAACTGATGAGTTCAAATAAGAACGAAACGCGTCTTAGGCTGCTCCCAGGTGTTGGCCAAAGGTTCGATTCCGCCCGGGCGATTTTTACTTTCCTTATCCTAATATAGGAAGGAAAGTAATGTAATCGGGTCAAAATTTCGATGGTCAGATTTTAGTGCCAAAACACGTTTTGAGGTCCCTGGAGCCTAAGTCCAAAGTTTCAGTCATTGGTCCGTGTGTGTGTCTGTAAACAAAATATCTCGAGAACGGTAAGAGCTAGAGACTTGAAATTTGGTTATGTATCTTTGAAATGTAACAAGGATGCGACACAAAACTTTTGGTTAAGACCGGTGCAACGCTTGGCGGCATTTTACCGCTTTTTAGCGGTTTTCGGTGTAATTTAACAATATCTCGGGAACGGTATACCGCTTTTTGGCGGGTTTCGACCGCTTTTTGGCGGTTTTCAGCAAAACTAACTAAACGGTTAGAGATATTGTAAATGAAACAACAGAACACCTAAATAAGCACCATTCAAAGGATAAAGAAAGTTGTGTGATGTTCACACCACATTTTTATCTATATATATGACGTTCGTTTTCGGAGCGGCTGATTTTCTATCCTGTCCTCCTTCTCTCTTCTATTTTTGGGACAGTAAGACCTTAGCAGTTTACAATTCCCACTATCAAACTTCTCCAAAAAGAGAAAAAAAATCTGCTTTGGACCGAACAAAGTCCCCTGTAGACAGCCCTGGCTAGCACCTCTGAACCACAGCAGGTACATCTCACTTCTGGTGCTCAACCGAAGTACCAATGCTACCTACCGAGTACCCACGACCTACCACAGTACCTACTACCGACTATTATCGGTATATCGATCAAACTGACCAGTGGCAGTAGCCAGATAATGTGGCGATTTTGTTTGGAAGCCTCTTCCATCACCAGATGAACTATAATCGCTCTAAACAAACTGACCAGTGGCAGTAGCCAGATAATGTGGCGATTTTGTTTGGAAGCCTCTTCCATCACCAGATGAACTATAATCGCTCTAAACGCAATCTCATGATTAGCAGCTTAAGCGATTAAACCGTCAGGTCACCACACTCAAGTTAACCAGTAGCACCCGCAAACCATCTGACCAGATGATGAAACCCAGTTCCTCACTGAGACTTCTTCTTCTCTATGAACTCTGAGGTGAATCAGGTCAGGCACTTCCTCAAACTGTTCCTACGAAGATTCCATGTAATTTCAATGAAGAGCATCGCGAGAGCAGTTTCAATTAAAGCACTTGTGAGTAATTTCAATGAGCGCATCTATACGGTCTTCTCAAGCTGGTTGCGTAACTTAAAGCCCGGTCCACATGTTGTGATTTGTCTGCAGACTTCTTCCGTCTTGGTCTCACGACTTTGTCTCTCGACTCGATAGAATTGTACGTGCGTACGGAAAGTTTTAGCTAACTTTATGTCCGAAAAACTTTAATACACACATAATTATGCATGGTAATTTTAAGTTCTTATTATCATTTTGAATATCAGCTTGAAACAGTTAGTTCATTTTATGTAGGTAGGTATGTATATGTAAAATAACTTATGTAAGTAAAGTTGTAACTTGGTAAATTCTACGAGTATTCTGGTAACTTTATTTTTCAAAATCATAGGTACTGTTACGGTAGGTCCAGTGTTGCAACGCCTTTGGTACAGAAGGCCCTGGGTTCAACTTTCTCAGTTTTAAGAAAACCAAGAAAAAACCATAATAAGTCATTCAAATACCTAGATATGTAAAGTTTATCAGCTTAGCAGTTCTATAAACTGTTGGTAGCCAGCCTAGTTAGCTTAGTTGGTAGTGCGTCTGCCTTGTAAGCGCTAGGCCGCGGGTTCGAATCCCGCCTGGGCGGATTTTATCCTGATGGGATAATGTTTGTTCTCGGAACGGCTGGCTTTCTCCTATCCTGTCTTCCTTCTCTCTTTGCCAGCCTAGTTAGCTTAGTTGGTAGTGCGTCTGCCTTGTAAGCGCTAGGCCGCGGGTTCGATTCCCGCCCGGGGCGGGCCTGATGGGATAATGTTCGTTCTCGGAACGGCTGGCTTTCTCCTATCCTGTCTTCCTTCTCTCTTCGATTTCGGGACGTTAAGACCATGGCAGTTACAGTTCCCTCTGTCAAACCTCTTAAAAAAAAACTGTTGTTACCTACTTACCTATTTGGTGGCTCTATGGATCTCCACAAAGTTACTGAGACTTTGACAATGTTCTTCTACAAATGTAACTTTCAAATGAAACCATCATTACCTCATTATCATTCCAAATTACAATACTCAAAATGAGAAGTAAGAGGTCACTCTCACTCTATATCAGGTGCGTTATTATCAATCATCTTGAGATTCTTGAGCGAATTCCATTCAAGGCTCAAGACCAAGTAGTCTGTTAACCCATAAGAGCCGAACTTTGGATCTTGCTGAAATTTAACCACTTCTAAATCCGAAAGAGGTCACTCTCACTCTATATCAGGTGCGTTATTATCAATCATCTTGAGATTCTTGAGCGAATTCCATTCAAGGCTCAAGACCAAGAAGTCTATTAACCCATAAGAGCCGAACTTTGGATCTTGCTGAAATTTAACCACTTCTAAATCCGGACCAGTACTGAGTAAATATGTCGAATAATATTGAAAATAGTAGGAAATTTTGTTTTCTAACTAATAGACGAATCCCCGATGCACTCTGAAGCGGAACAACTGAGATATCAGCGGAAAAGAGAGAAGGGTTAGGTCAAGTTTGGTGTGACTTGCCTTGGCTCTCATGAATCCGGACCAGTACTGAGTAAATATGTCGAATAATATTGAAAATAGTAGGAAATTTTGTTTTCTAACTAATAGACGAATCCCCGATGTACTCTGACGTGGAAAAACTGAGATATTAGCGAAAAAGGGAGAAGAGTTAGGTCAAGTTTGGTGTGACTTGCCTTGGCTCTCATGGGTTAAGAGAGGACTTGGAAACGTCCAAGGCTAAAAGAAGACAAGTGAATCACTTTACTCCAAATGCTTCTCAAATATTTGTGTGGCATATTTCAAGTTTCGGTCAAGGCTGAGTCTGAATGGGCTGAAAGTGAGATGATTTTTTTCTTATGTAGACGTTCAAGTGATCTGAATGATAAATCGCCTAATCGCCCCATTGTTGAACAATGTATAAGATAAAACGCTGTAACTTGAAGTTTGAAGTACATAGGTAACTACATGTACAGACCATACGTACCTTCCCACCTAAAGTATTGAGTATATCTTCGTTATTTATGTACTATCTAACTATCCACCTAAAGTATTGGTTAATATTTAAATTTATGGGCAAAAAGATACTAAATAGCAGTCAAATGGAATGTGGGCTATTTAATACTACTAATAGTGGACCAGGAGCAGATCAGTTTCTTTTGGGATGAGCTAAAAATAGTAGTCAAGGTAATAGCGCGTTCAAGTGATCTGAATGATAAATCGCCCCATTGTTGAACAATGTATAAGATAAAACGCTGTAACTTGAAGTTTGAAGTACATAACTCCAGGTACCGTACCTTCCCACCTAAAGTATTGAGTATATCTTCGTTATTTAAGTACCTACTATCTAACTATCCACCTAAAGTAGAATTTTTCCGAAAAACTCTGTTGAAAAACATAGTTGTGAGACAAAATTGGAAGAACAGTCCGCAGCCAAACCTTAGAATGCCAGCCTAGTTGGCGTGGAACGTAGAGCGAATACCTACCTTGTAAGCGCTAAGTCGTAGGTTCGATTTCCACTCGGGGTGAACTTTATACCCAACCGATAAGGTTCGTTCTCTGAAGAAAAAGTTGGCGTGGAACGTAGAGCGAATACCTACCTTGTAAGCGCTAAGTCGTAGGTTCGATTTCCACTCGGGGTGAACTTTATACCCAACAGATAAGGTTCGTTCTCTGAAGAAAGCCTTCTCATATCCTGTCCTTCTTTCTTCAATTTCGGGAAAATGAGACCTCTTGTTACAGCTCCCTCTATCAAACCTCCTGAATAAAAAAAGTTGACTTGGCGATGTTGATTGACCGTAGTGTAGATGCAGATTAATGTTGTTGTTTTGTTTTGGTTTCGCAGGATCCTGTGCTCCCTGTCCGTTTAGGGAGGATGAGACCTCCGTTCTTAGAGTTTTGGGCCCCAAATTTCAAGGATTCCTCAGAAAAGTGTAGTTCTTTTTCAAAGCTAGCTCACTCTTTAGACAGAATGACTACCAAATAGGAAGATCTACTCAATGGACAAAGCATAATCTAGCATACGTTTTCAGCTTTGACTCCTGTGGCATTACGTTTCGTGAGGAATGCCATTATGTCATAACACACTTCTGTTTTTCAGATCATTATTCATACGATGTTGTTTTGTTTCTGTGTGGGCATATGTGTGTACCATTCCACCATTCCTTTGTGTGTTGTAGAGGGTGGTTCAACTGGATATTCTGTGCGTCCAAAGAGTTTAGACCTCAATTCCTCCAACACTGTGAGAAGTATCATGCCTGCCTTACGGGCACCGAAAAGATATGAATTGTAGAACTCACTCAGAAAAATGGCCACACGAGATCCACAAAGGCCCATTTTTGTCCAAAATTCAAAAATAAAAGCCCATTTAAAATAATTTGTACGGCTAAACAGTCCCTTCACTCCAGCAGTAGGCAGAGTAGGTTACTATTGGTCTTTTTCGGATTTTTTTGAGGAGGGAGTGGATTATTTTGGTCAAATTATCAATTTGGAATTGGCCTCGGCCTGGATTGATTACCAGGAAAAATTAACGATTTAAAACTTAATTAGAACATTAGATGACTTGGAACTTGGGTACTCCGTTGAAAGCTCAATGAAGACAACAAAGTATTTCTTCACGACCCATTGACTCAGCCTGTCTGAGATGGCTCACCCTGTCTGAGATGAATGGCTCTGTTTGTTTATCGTACCTCAGATGTCATGTCGAGACAAAACCGTTCTCTAATTACTCCCCGAGTCTCTAATTGTTATGCAAAAAATTCCATGTCACAAGAAAGTGTGAGTGAGTGATACTAGGAATAGGAATAGATATGAGTAACAACTGAGTTTTGATGGTAACAACAGAGTTTGGATAGTAAGAAGTGGGTTTTGAGGGCAGTATCAGCAGAAAATGCCTTTTTTAAGAGGTTTGATAGAGGTTTCAACGGAGTACAGTTTCTTAATTGTGTTATTATATCACAACTTTGGTGCTCACTGCAGCATTGTAGGATTTTTCCCAATATCTCAATAATCCTAACATC
>NW_007382828.1:0-7439 GCF_000475195.1 Diaphorina citri | reverse complement strand
GGGTTCGCGGGTTCGTTATAATGTGGCTTTTTATTAACAAAGCGGACAACAGCGTGGGATAACCTGATAATAATATGCCGGGAAGGGGTATTAAAAAATCTTGGGATTATACCAAAAATCATCCCCAAATTGAAAATAGGGTAAATCGTCCTGTTTACATCTTTCAGTCAGCAAATCCCCCTGTTTGCATCTTTCAGTCAGTAAATCGTCCTGTTTACATCTTTCAGTTTGTAAATCGTCCTGTATACATCTTTCAATCAGTAAATCGTCCTCTTTACATCTTTCAGTCAGTAAATCCACGCGGACATTCAACCATGATTTTCCTTCAGTCACTCTCCTCAGTGTGAACCTATATCTCCGCTGTAGGTAAACATTCTCAATGTTGATCTCAAAATCAAAACACCTAATATGGGGAACCTTCTAGTTACTTTTGTACAATGCTTATGGTACCTGAGATCAATCAATGTGATTTCTCAATTATTTAGCCTTAAGATACCATGTTTTTTAGCCTTAAGATACATGGTAGGTATCTTAAGGCTAAATAATTGAGAAATCACATTGATTGAAAATAGGTGCTTATGGAAATAATACTCTGTAACTAGAAGATATAGGACAATAAAATTCTATTATAACTTTCTATTATTACCTACTTTAGATAACCTCTGTGGATGATTTTCCTTTACTATTAACCTAAGTACCATGCACCTACCTAAATACCACAGTTCCACTAACTTATTACCTGCAAACAGGAAATCCACCTATACTTTTCCAAAATAATAATTCTATCACTCAGTTCACCTCAATTCAAACTTTTATTCCTGGTATTTCATTTTTTGAATTATCAAATACCTATTATTATTACTATCTATAACTTCACATTTTATTATTTTAATAAAAATGCGACAGCAAGTTCAATTTTTATTAGGTACCCACTATTATTTTTTCTACATTCCCAATTCAATATAGGGTACCAGCTCGCTTGGGTACCTAGTTTAGTTTATATCTACCTAGGTGTATTATATTAAATTTGTATCGGGAAATTCAAATTTAATATTCAGTCAGTGTTTCATACAAATACTTTTTTTTTAGAGAGATAGAAAGAGAGAGAGAGAGAGAGAGAGAGAGAGCATAAAAATGCAACATGAAGCGCTGGTTCTAGTTGTGCAATCAAGCTGAAAAAATTGCAAACTTGCAGACAATTTGAGACGATTGAGAGGGGTGATGTCATAGGAGAAAGCACAGAGAACAGGTATTCAAGATGAAGTCAAGACATAAGAGAATTTATGAGAGAAAGAGAGAGAGAGAGAGAGAGAGAGAGAGCATAAAAATGCAACATGAAGCGCTGGTTCTAGTTGTGCAATCAAGCTGAAAAAAATTGCAAACTTGCAGACAATTTGAGACGATTGAGAGGGGTGATGTCGTAGGAGAAAGCACAGAGAACAGGTATTCAAGATGAAGTCAAGACATAAGATAATTTATAACAAAGTGACTGACAGGGAGAAGGGAGTTTTAAAGAGGAAGAAACTCTAGGAAATCATGAAAAACTGACATGAACTCTAAAGGAAATCTATTGTATGTAGGTGTAATAGGGATTTTGTCTTGAGCAGGAATAGGTACCTACTAGTTGTCAAAAATGTAGTTCCTGGATTACTACACCTTGCTGGATTTTATACCAAGACTTGGACAACTTGGACTCGAACCACAAACCTCCAGTTCCGAAGTCCACTTCGCAACACTACATTATTGAAGAGACACACAATGCTCAGAGATGTACAGATAGAAGAGGATAGGAAAGGCTGAAGTAGCGAAAAAATGGTTGTCAGAAAATCATTTTTACTTTCTATTACTATAGTATAGCGAGCTATACTAGTAATTATATGACAAAGTGACTGACAGGGAGAAGGGAGTTTTAAAGAGGAAGAAACTCTAAGAAATCATGAAAAACTGACATGAACTCTAAAGAGTCTATCTAGATTGTAGGTGTAATAGGGATTTTGTGTTAAGCATCAATACTTGTCCCCAATTTCGTTCCTGGATTACTAAATGTGCATTGTGCACCAAATACCACATGAACAGTTGGACTCGAACCACCAACCTCCAGTTCCGAGTTTCACTTCGCAACACTACACTATTGAAGAGACACACAATGCTCAGAGATGTACACATAGAAGAGGATAGGAAAGGCTGAAGTAGCGAAAATAGGGTTGTCAGAAAATCATTTTTATTTACATAATGGAGCAGTTGCAAATGGGTAAAAATTATAAATAAATGGTCGATTCCTATGTAAAAGTTGGGAAAAATCCAAATCTGAGATCAAAACTCCTAAAAAAATAACTGTAAAAGGTCGAAAATTCAATTTTCATTTTCCGTTCTAATGAAAGAGGTCAAATGGTAAAACGTTCTGTGTAAATATTTACGCTTACGTAAGTTCATTAGAAATTAATTATATGAGCAGTAAACACTTTCTAACTAAAGTATACACCTTGAAACAGGCGGAAATTTACGAAGACAATTTACGCCTGTAGGTATGCAACTCGTTCTCTAAGTATCTCTTCAGAAACATGGGATAAGTAGAAAAAATACTTCACTGCTAGAATGACCAATGAAAAGCCTACATACTCGACCATAATTAAATTATTTAAACATTTTCCTTATTGTTTTAAACCAGAACCAATTTTGGGAACTTTCTAAACCCCACCTCAGCCTCGAATTTTTGATGACAAGTACTTAAGGGAAGTTTTTTTCAAGGTTTAAAGCATTTTCGCATCCCCGTGTGTAAAAAAAAAATAAGAGATCAAGGTGAAAAGTTAACACAACAAGAAGACACGCAAAATTTTGTCCAAACAAAATAATAAGATATCACAGGTTTTTATTTCTTACAATAAATGATTACTGTATGACACATGTTGTTTTCATAGGAACTTGTGATGGGCGACACACAGTAAAACAAGTAAGAGAGGTAAAATCACAGCCTAACATAACTCAAATGCAAATGTTGTACATAGGAACCAATTGGAGGACTGTAGGAATGCGATCAACGGAAAGGAACAAAGAAAGAAAAAAAAATATACAAGATGGAAGTGGAAGAAGGGAGAGAAGGTGAAGTAAAAGCTGAAGAGGTAGAAAAGAAGAGCCAGAGTAGGTATTGAGGGTTACTAAAACTAGGAAAGAAACAAGATGCTTGAAAGTACAACAAAAAATCCCCCAAAAAACAGTTTTTTTTTTTTTGTTTTTTGGCTTTATGGTTTTCTGGACAAAATTTGCACCACCATTTTCGTGTTCCTGGTAAAAAGACCTTTAATTTGATATATAGGTCGACCAGGTTTGGATAAGTCCTTCTATGGGGACAGACCGACAGACCGACCGACCGACCGACAGAGTGACAGACACCGAAGCGAATACAATAGTCCGTCCCTTATACCTTTTTATTACTATTGTAATAATAAAGGAAGGACGGACTAAAAATCCTACAATGCTGCAGTGAGCACCAAAGTTGTGACATAATAACACAAAGAAACTGCATTTATTACCTACTTTAGATAACCTCTGTGGATGATTTTCCTTTACTATTAACCTAAGTACCATGCACCTACCTAAATACCACAGTTCCACTAACTTATTACCTGCAAACAGGAAATCCACCTACACTTTTCCAAAATAATAATTCTATCACTCAGTTCACCTAAATTCAAACTTTTATTCCTGGTATTTCATTATTTGAATTATCAAATATTATTATTAAGCTGTTGGCCATTTCGGATGGGACAAGCTGTTGGCCATTTCGGATGGGACAAGCTGTTGGCCATTTCGGATGGGACTAGCTGTTGGCCATTTCGGATGGGACAAGCTGTTGGCCATTTCGGATGGGACAAGCTGTTGGCCATTTCGGATGGGACAAGCTGTTGGTCGTTTCGGATTGCACTCAGCCTCGAGAAGAAATTTTTGCTTTCTTAAAGTCCCTAGGAAGAGACATAATTCATGACCTAAAGTTTGCTGGACCTTAGTTGAGGGTTGCCCTCGTATGAAAGAATAAACAAAATATACCTAAAACACCGGAAGAATCGGGTCTCAATCAACCCCTACGTAAATCCGGGCCTGCTTGAAACTTCACTTCCATAAAGTTTTCCATTTGTACAAAGGTAACATAAGAAGTACTCTGTTTATATCATTCAATCATTGTTCTGTAATTTTCTGTATGTAATGGAAAAGTTGGTTTGATTGTACTTTTTACTTGGTAAATTATGTAATATCCTCTTAGTTGGTAAATTATGTAATATCCACCATAAGACATCGTCAAAAAGTGTCGATCGACATGGACGATTGTATAAGTGTAGACGCACATTAACTGACTGTAGGTAAGTACTTGTATTCTTCCTCCAGAGTCCAGATTCATTACACACGCAATCAAGCTGAAAAAAATTGCAAACTTGCAGACAATTTGAGACGATTGAGAGGGGTGATGTCGTAGGAGAAAGCACAGAGAACAGGTATTCAAGATGAAGTCAAGACATAAGATAATTTATAACAAAGTGACTGACAGGGAGAAGGGAGTTTTAAAGAGGAAGAAACTCTAGGAAATCATGAAAAACTGACATGAACTCTAAAGGAAATCTATTGTATGTAGGTGTAATAGGGATTTTGTCTTGAGCAGGAATAGGTACCTACCTACTAGTTGTCAAAAATGTAGTTCCTGGATTACTACACCTTGCTGGATTTTATACCACGACTTGGACAACTTGGACTCGAACCACCAACCTCCAGTTCCGAAGTCCACTTCGCAACACTACACTATTGAAGAGACACACAATGCTCAGAGATGTGCAGATAGAAGAGGATAGGAAAGGCTGAAGTAGCGAAAAAATGGTTGTCAAAAAATCATTTTTACTTTCTATTACTATAGTATAGCGAGCTATACTAGTAGGTAATTAAAGTATTGCAATCGGTCCAAATTTTCAAAATCGAGAAATGGTTGCAAATATCCGTTTTGGGATCCCCTGATGTCAAAAAAGTGGTTTTTAGCCCATGGTCTGTACGTACGTTACGTACCTGTAGTACTTACGTACGTAACGTATGTACTACAGGTTTAAATGGGATTAAAAAGTAAAAAGTTGTATACAAAATATCTCAAGAACGGTTTGTCGTAAGGGGATGAAATTTGGTACGATATCCCGGTATGGCCCAAGAACGCGACTGTAACAATTTGGTAAAAATCGGATAGTCACTCATCCAGATATCAACCAAAGTCAATGTTACTTCGAACTTCGAAAAAAAAAAATCAATTTTTTTTTTCATACTTTTTATGATTCCTTATAATAACACCACAGAAAAAAGCCTGCGGCGCTGCTAAAAGAGTAGGTATTTATGTTCACTCTTGTACAACATTTATGTGCTGGGGGTGGGGGTGTCACGGAAAGTTAGTAGTATACATGTAAGCCTAGTGTTTTATGTAGGTAGGTATTCATTTTATGTAAATTGTATGTAATGTGTAAAAACAATATTATATATATATACCTACTTGAAGTGTTGATAGCTGATACGAGTAAGTACGACTAGAACTTCTAGCTGCATTCATGGAAGCTGTCATTGGCAATCTCCTGCATTCAGAAAAACTTCAAGCTCAGTCTTTCCATCCAGCTTTTCAAACTCAACTTTTCCACTCTTCCTCTAACGTGGCCGTACAACAGCGCTTCTCAAACTGTGTGCCGCGAGGTCGCCTTAGATTGGGGTTTTTTTCTTTTAATAAGAGAAAAAAGATCATCAAACTCGTGATAAAGAAAGACCACAAACCAAAGTGCAAAAAAGACCTGCGGCACTAATAAAAGAGAAGATATTTATGTTCACTCTTTTACAACATTTATGTGCTCGGGGTGGGAGGTGCCGCGGAAAGTTTGGAGTCTTGAGAAGTGTGCCGCGGTAGATGTGATAAAGAAAAACCACAGACCCACAGAAAAAGGCCTGCGGTGCTGCTAAAAGAGTAGGTATTTATGTTCACTCTTGTACAACATTTATGAGCTGTGGGTGGGGGTGCCGCGGAAAGTTAGTAGTATACATGTAAGCCTAGTGTTTTATGTAGGTAGGTATTCATTTTATGTAAATTGTATGTAATGTTTAAAAACAATACAATAAACTTGAATTGCATTCAATATTAAAAAAAAGTTTGGAGTCTTGAAAAGTGTGCCGCGGTGGCAACAACTTTGAGAAGCACTGCCGTACAACAATAGGGCCATATCTTTCCGTACAATTAGTTGGGAACAATGGAAGCCCCCGTGGAAAACATTCAAGCTTGACTTGTCAATTATCTTGATAAGAAAACTTCGGGGCCCGGGCAGAAAGCGGTAATACCTTCCAAACAACAGGTAACAGGGGGGTTTCGTGAAGATCCTGTCTTGGATAAAATCCGCCCCGGGCGGGAATCGAACCCGCGGCCTAGCGCTTACAAGGCAGACGCAATACCAACTAAGCTAACTAGGCTGGCTCAAGATGGTTTGACCGCGCTACTAGAGATGTTATACGCCACAGAGATTTAGATTATATTCCTAAATAAAAATGTAGATACTTGAAGATCTTTGGAGGCAGCCCTTTCCTAAACAGACTGATAAGGTTCGTTTTCAAAACGGCTGACTTTATCCTATCCTGTCTTCCTTCACTTCTCGATTTCTTGTCGATGAAACCTCAGTAGTTACAGTTCGCTCTATGATGGAAACTGTTTATGCTTTTCACGTAAGTAGGTTACATACAATAAAGCAGCATATTCCAGCAACCTCGTCAGCAGTCAGCATCATGACGTGACCTTGACCTTGAACGAAATAGGATAAAGTGGGGGTAAAAGTAGGATAAGGAGTAGGTAAGAAGGATAAAGTGGGGGTAAAGTATGTTAAGGAGTAAGTAGGGGAAGAAAGTGGGGTAAAAGTACGATAGAGAAGAAGAAGAGGAAGGATAAAGTGGGGGTAAAAGTACGGTAAAGAGGAAGAAGGTAAAAGTGGGGTAAAAGAACGATAAGGAGTACACACGTAGCTTACACGATAAAGGTGCTTTATGCAGCAAATACATATTTTTTTTTTATGTTCACTGATGTACCTGCTTACGATGTTTGACTAAATGACTATCGTTTTGGTATAACTTAGCTCTCTTCACTTACCCAGTTATGTACCTATAGGTAGTGATGAAATGTCTCGTCTTGTCCCAAAATCATGGACATAGCAGATGTTTGATCAAAAGGAAGGGGAAGAAGGAAGTTTGGTATGCTGACAGACATCTTAAGAGGAAGGACTTATGAATAAATGAAGAATGATGCCCAAGATCGAGAAAGCTGGAGAAGGTTCTGCTGAAACCTGTCATATGACAGATCTACTATTATATATATATACCTACTTGAAGTGTTGATAGCTGATACGAGTAAGTACGACTAGAACTTCTAGCTGCATTCATGGAAGCTGTCA
>NW_007382827.1:6173-7444 GCF_000475195.1 Diaphorina citri | reverse complement strand
CAGTACTGAAAAAAAAAAAAAAAAAAACTCTTGTGCATTGAAATAGGGTCGAAAGTACTTTGAGTACCTAATATCTTTTAAGAACCTCTATTCCTCTATCTTAGAAAAATAAAACTAGTAGGTTATAGGCAATTCACTGTTTTTGATTAAATGTTGTTAATGCCTTTTTGACATGCTATCACACTTGTGTTGAGAGAAAATTAAATTGAGGGAAACAACAGAGGAGGTAGTTTTCCCCCCTCTTTCTTGATAGTGCTGATTTTTGATCGAACAGGGTAAGATTTGGGTTTTAACTCGAGACGCTCGCCTGGTAAACGCCTGCTGGAAATTTTGCACTTGTCTGTCTGTAGGTCTGTTTGTCTGTCTGTTTGTCTATCTGTAGGTCTGTTTATCTGTCTGTTTGTCTATCTGTAGGTCTGTTTGTCTGTCTGTTTGTCTATCTGTAGGTCTGTTTATCTGTCTGTTTGTCTATCTGTAGGTCTGTTTATCTGTCTGTCTGTTCGTTTCACCATAACTCTCGAACAGTATGTCCGATTTTGATGAAGTTCGGCAGAAATATTCAGTACACAAAGACAATTTTCTCTTTAACTTTTGGGTCCGATTGGGCATTTGGGAATCCACTAAGGTTCTTCTTTTGGAGTCAATTCTACAGTGTTGCAGGACACTCTCACAATGCTTACTGCAGAATTCCCGCACATCAACCGAGATGCGTTGACTAAGCTTGTATCCTGTGCTTATGCTCTCATATCAGAAGAATCTAGAACTGTAGCACTGCCCGATTTTCCCATCGATAATCTATCGAAAGCGGCGAAAATATTGGTAAGTGTGTTTCATTGTTGAACCTGGTACAATTTTTCCCTTGCGTCCCTCGCAATTTGCAATCTGATTGTACGATCATATTGGAAGAAAAAAGGGTGTAAAATTTCTGTACTATTTTTTTTTGGCATTAGTTTGGCACTAAGCCTCGACCATACAGCCAGAGTGGATTTCTGTACTAAATATCGGGGAAAACCGTGCTATTTATTTACGTAAGATCCTACGATTTGAATGATCTAATTGAAAATTGAGCGTGAGGAGTAGGGTTGCCAACTTTTTTTTCGGCATATACGGTACAAACTAGCAAAATGGTGAAAAAATACGGATTTCCCGATTTTTACCCGGGACAAAGGCATGCCCCCCCCCCCCCTCCCCAAACAAAAAAACTATTTTGCATCAAATAAAAAAAAAGAACAAATACCAATGAAGTAATTCGAAATAAAAACATCCTTGTA
>NW_007382827.1:0-5581 GCF_000475195.1 Diaphorina citri | reverse complement strand
AAAAAAGGGTGGGGTACTTAAAGTTTATTGAGTAATTGTGGGATTTTTTTTTTTTTTTTTTTTTTTTTTCACATTTTCTCACACAAAATAATGAGCTCTGATCTTGAAATTTGTCGCGACGACCTATGAACTCAAAGCGAGAAAGTTTCAGGTAACACTTCAGTCGATCATTTAAGACCGGTTTTAGCGTTATCTATGTTAAGCTACGCCGAGCAAGGCCAATAAATGGATGGGTGACTTAAAGTTAATTGAGTAATTGTGGGATTTTTTTTTTCACATTTTCTCACACAAATGAGCTCTGATCTTGAAATTTGTCGCGACGACCTATGAACTCAAAGCGAGAAAGTTTTGGATAACACTTCAGTCGATCATTTAAGACCGGTTTTAGCGTTACCTATGTTAAGCTACGCCGAGCAAGGCCAATACATGGATGGGTGACTTAAACCTTATATTGGGAATAAAGGGAGAACGGGCTCTAGTCTTGATTTTAAATCATTACATGAAAGTAAAATCGAAAAATCAAATCAAGAATAATAATAAACTGAATATTAAACAAATTAGGTAGGTACCTACATAGGTACTGATCGAATAAACTACGGGCTAAATAATTCCCGGAGGGACGGGCCCAGCTTGTTATATCCTGACTCGGTTTTCTTGAAGTCTATAGCCCTTGAAAAAGTCTATAAAATAGACGAAACTCCGAGTCGGGATATAAAAACCTACTCGTAAGTACCCATTTTTATATATAACTTAAGTAAAATAGTAACAGAAATGGAGCCTAGAGCCTGTATTAAACCATAGGATCTCCAAGATTGAGTGCCGTCAGAATCGGTTTCGTTTCCCGGAAGGAAAATATACCAAACTAACCACAACTTTTCCTCCTCTGTTCTGCATAACGCGATAAAAATGCAAGGTGCATTTCAACTTTCAACTCCTTGAAAGTTCCGAACTTGAAGGTGGAAGAGGTGTTGAAAGGAAAAAACAAAAGTTTCCTCGTCTGTTATGTTATTACCGTTCCCATTAAGTTTTAAATCTATTAAGGCGTTAGAAAAGTTACCCCGGGGGAAAGTTTGGTACCTGCCACAGCTGAGTTTTCAATTACCACTCTTCCCTGAGGGGGCAAGTTGCTTCAAGGTGCAGCCTTTATCTCGATATACTTCTTTCTTTTGATGAAATAGGTGCCTCGGTGCCATGCCTGTCCCATCACTGATACGGAAGGCAAAGCTTTGGATGAGGTTTGTAGGAATGGAATAGATCAGTAAATCAGTTGCGCTTACTTGGGTGATGTTTCAAAGTCATAGAGCAGGAAAAATGAGGACCAATGGAATTTTTCTTTTTCTTCTACGACTTCTGGATACCGAGATAAATCGATCTAAAAAATACCGGTAAATCGTGAAGTTTGACGTCACGACATACGCTCCCGTAGGCGATGACTTCATTATTCATGACTCTCGCTTCGTTTGTTGTGCGCAAGCGTTTCTGCGCATTTTGACGTGAAATCTGACGTCACAACTCTTTGAATTTTTTTCATTAGAACGGCAAATAGAAATTGAATTTTCGACCTTTTAAACTTACTTTTTCGATTTTTTCTTTTTCTTCTACGACTTCTAGATACCGAGATAAATCGATTTAAAAAATACCGGTAAATCGTGAACTTTGTAGTCACGACATAGAACATCACCCAAGTAAGCGCAACTGATCTATTAGCTTTAGTGATACATATCTTACCGAAATGTATCGTTAATATCTTCGCTACACTCCAACTCGTCTTCCGATTGATCCATAGGTTTGTCATTTCTTCCACTACTGGACTTGGCTTTCCTATGTCCCTTCCTGTGTTTCTTAACTCTGTGCTCGGAACCTGAAGTAAAACAGAGTATAAATATTGTAAATCCATAACGCCGTAGAAACCGGGAAGTGTGTGAACGAAATCGTTGAAACGGTCCCTAATCTAGTGTATCTAAGGAACCAGCTGATTTAGGATCAGGTGACAGTACCCCCACCCCCATTGTCACTATCAGCAACAACAACAACAACCCAATAGTCAGTTTCCCATGAAGATGCCTATAAGATAGGCGAAACTCGAGTCGGAGTAGAAATAACACAAATACCTAGTATCCAGTAATAATAGAAACGGTAAGAATAACATCATGTTGTGTTTTTAATTTAGCACAACATGCGATGGCGTTTCTTTCTAATGAAATGTCTCCAAAGGATGTGTTCAGAGCAATTTACGAAAACATGACGGAAATGCAAAGCTCCCTCGCAGGCAACGCATTAATGTGTTTGTGTGCATACGTTTCTGCGCAGTTCTTTCTGCTCCTCCGTTAGCGCGCTTGCATAGTGGCGCTACCTAGCGGACGAAAAAAACAACTGCGTAATGTCTGACGTCACACATCTTTGAACTCTTTCATTAGAACGGAAAATGAAAATTGAATTTTTTACCTTTTACATTTATATTTCCGGAGTTTTGACCTCAGATTTGGATTTTTCCCAACTTTTTACATAGGAATCGACCATTTATTTATAATTTTTACCCGGTTGCAACTGCTCCATTGTCTATTGTTCAATGTTAGACAAGCTTTCATAAGTACCTCCTTGAAATCACGAATTGCATTTTTTCCCCTCGCCTTTTCTTCTCTCCCTCGAATGGCATTCTCCTACTCCTGTTTGATTTCTCTCTCATTCTTTACCCTCTTCATTCGGCCTAGTGAGAAAGAGAGAAGAAATAATCAATATCCTACTCCTGTTTGATTTCTCTCTCATTCTTTACCCTCTTCATTCGGCCTAATGAGGAGAGAAGAAATAATCAATATCCTACTCCTGTTTGATTTCTCTCTTATTCTTTACCCTCTTCATTCGGCCTAATGAGGAGAGAAGAAAAAATCAATATCCTACTCCTGTTTGATTTCTCTCTCATTCTTTACCCTCTTCATTCGGCCTAATGAGGAGAGAAGAAAAAATCAATAAAATTTATTGACGGACTACTCAAAGTTTGGGTTGCCAAAACGGCATAGCATACAAATACCTAGTATCCAGTAATAATAGAAACGGTAAGAATAATGTTAATACATAGGATGTCTAATATAAACCTAACAAATAATCGACAACATGATGTTGCAAAAAAAAGCTGGAAAATGTCATAGGGTCAGAGAAAACACGAGTATAAAATAATAATAAATTAATGATAATAGTGCATAACTGCCTAATGAAAAAAGCCCAACATAGAGGTAGGTAAATATCTGCTACCTACATACTTTGCATTTTTAGTCCTCCTTCCTTTATTATTACTAATAATAAAAGGTATAGTGGACGGACTATTGTATTCGCTTCGGTGTCTGTCTGTCAGTCTGCCTGTCTGTCCCCATAGAAGGACTTATCCAAACCTGGTCGACCTAGGACGGACTATTGTATTCGCTTCGGTGTCGTCTGTCTGTCTGTGCCCATAGAAGGACTTATCCAAACCTGGTCGACCTACGTATTCGCTTCGGTGTCGGTCTGTCTGTCTGTCAGTCAGTCAGTCTGTCTGTCCCCATAGAAGGACTTATCCAAACCTAGTCGACCTATGTATCAAATTAAAGGTCTTTTTACCAGGAACACGAAAATGGTGGTGCAAATTTTGTCCAGAAAACCATAAAGTCAAAAATAATCAAATTAAAGGTCTTTTTACCAGGAACACGAAAATGGTGGTGCAAATTTTGTCCAGAGAACCATAAAGTCAAAAATAAAGTTAGCTCAAGAGACAGACTTAATGCGAAAAAAATAGTCCAGGAAAATTAGCCAGTTTTTTTTTCACTTCAATATTTCAATGTTTTATTTGTACAATAGACCCCCCAGACACGCCGCACCGATGTAAACCACAAGTTCCGCCTCTAAGTTATTATAGTCAGACTGTGAATTATTTAGCGGTAAATTGTTTTCTTCTAACAGATCTAACACCACCCTTGTATTTCTACTGGATTGCCTACTAGGTGCTGTAAAATGGGTTACCCGCTCCAGGTTAGCCAAAAATAAAAAAAACTGGTTTTTAGGGGATAAAAGAACTTTAGAGTTTAGAGGGATAAAAGAACTTTAGAGATTAGAGTAAAAGAACACTCAAATAAGCATCATTCAATAGAATAAGGAAAGTCGTGTGATATTCACACCAGATTTTTACGAAAGACTTCGAAAATTTGGAGCATCCACCCCCCTCCCCCCCTGTCCATTAGTGTTTGGACCCTCGGCCTTCCCCCTTGGAAAATCCTGGATAGGGCCCTGGCTGAGGTTCGGTATCTTTATTTTATAAGAGGTGGGTAAACCTATTATTGTTTTTGTTCTCTCAACCCTCAGCCTCAAACCAACAACAAGGCCGAGTTCCTGAAATCTGAAAGCAACTTTACACTAACATTTCTTGAAATTTTGACGTCCCAACAACTATTATGAATTTATAAAGGATGACGACATGTTTTCAACGGGTTTTCTTCTGTGATATTACGTCATAACGTTCGCGAAGTGCAAAGCTTTTGTTCCCATCTGATTCCGCGAAGTTTCAATCTGATTTCCTAATTAAGATCCCTACTTTCTCATTGCATAGCTCCCTCTACTTCCTCTCTCCTCATGTTGCAGGACACTCTCACAATGCTTACTGCAGAATTCCCGCACATCAACCGAGATGCGTTGACTAAGCTTGTATCCTGTGCTTATGCCCTAATATCAGAAGAATCTACATATCACTGTTCCCTACTTTCTCATTGCATAGCTCCCTCTACTTCCTCTCTCCTCATGTTGCAGGACACTCTCACAATGCTCACTGCAGAATTCCCGCACATCAACCGAGATGCGTTGACTAAGCTTGTATCCTGTGATTATGCCCTCATATCAGAAGAATCTACATATCACTGTTCCCTACTTTCTCATTGCATAGCTCCTTCCTGTCTTCCTTCCCTCTTCGATTTCGGGACGATAAGACCCTAGCAGTTACAGTTCCCTCTGTCAAAACCTCTTAAAAAAAAAAAAAAAACAGTTCTCAGAACCACTGGCGGTTCGGCTGGAGCGTTAATAGAAATGAGAGTCCGGGTAAAAAAAAGTCGTAATAGCTCTGTAGGTGGTACCTATATCATATCGGAAATGAATTATAGGTACCTACTTTGACGTGCTTTGGGTACTTGATCATGTTGCAGGATACTCTCACAATGCTTACTGCAGAATTCCCGCACATCAACCGAGATGCGTTGACTAAGCTTGTATTTTGTGCTTATGCTCTCATATCAGAAGAATCTACATATCACTGTTCCCTACTTTCTCATTGCATAGCTCCCTCTATCCCTCTACTATGTTGCAGGACACTCTCACAATGCTTACTGCAGAATTCCCGCACATCAACCGAGATGCGTTGACTAAGCTTGTATCCTGTGATTATGCTCTCATATCAGAAGAATCTACATATCACTGTTCCCTACTTTCTCATTGCATAGCTCCTTCTACTTCCTCTCTTCTCATGTTGCAGGATACTCTCACAATGCTTACTGCAGAATTCCCGCACATCAACCGAGATGCGTTGACTAAGCTTGTATCCTGTGATTATGCCCTCATATCAGAAGAA
>NW_007382826.1:0-7446 GCF_000475195.1 Diaphorina citri | reverse complement strand
GACACGTTTCCACTATGCGATTTTTATCGCGCGACTCCGTCGCGCGGCAAAAATCGCGTTGGTGGAAATCCACCTTTATGCTGATCTACCTCTTTCTCTCTCTATCTCTCTTCATCTCTATAGCATTTATACCCTCTAACATTATTTTGCACAGTGCACACACATGTATGCAAAAGCTATGTTCTCTATTATACTTTTCACTGTCTCTTTTCCCTTTCTTTCTCTCTCTTTCTCATTCTCTCTCTCTCCTTCTTTCTTTTTCCCTTCCTCTCTCTCTTTTATCTCCTCTGTTTCTTATTTTATTGTCAATTTTTGGATGATGTTCCTTTTACTTTTTACTGTCTTTTCCCTCAATCCATCCCTCTCTCTCTATCTTTTTCTCTCTATTTTTCTCCCTTTCTCTTTCTCTCTCTCCCCCTTTCTCTATAAATCCATCTCTCACCCTCGCTTCTTTATCTCAGTAATGCCTTTTTAGGTAAAGAGAGCGAGAGAAAGAAATGATGCTCGAAAAAATAGGGATTAAAAAAAATCCGTGTGCAATTGTGCATCATTTTTAAAATCAAACATTTTAAAAAGAGAAATTTTTGTGCAGTTCACCACCGACCCCACCCAACCTAATATCTTGCTCCCCCTATCATCACAATTGGGGGGAGCACAATATCGGAGGGTTACAAGAAAGTACCTACCTAAAAGTTACAAGAAAGGGAGATACAAGAATGTAAAAGTTACAAGAAAGAAAAGGTTACAAGATAGGAAGATACAAGAAGGTTGAAGAAATTAAGTTACAAGGAAGTAAAATTTACAAGAAAATAAGATACAAGGAAGTAAAATTTAGAAGAAAGTAAGTTAGATTTCATTTGTTGGAATAAAACCTTGTACATACCTACAAAATGTGACAACTGGCAACACGTTTCTAGCTTCTCAAATTAAATCGCAGCCAAAATCGATTTTCTGAAGAACCTTGAATGAAAATCCACACTTCCACAATCCAGATCCCCTAGAGTCCAAAAAAGCAATTAAATTTCTCCTTTCTCCTTCTTCTTCTTCTTCTATTTTCTCTTTCTCTCTTATTTTCCCTCTTCCTCTTTTTCCCCTCTCTCCCTTCTTTTCACCCTCTCCCTCTCTTCCATACTCTTCTTACCCCTTATTTTTCTCTCATTCCTCTCCCTCTCTCCCTCTTTCTCTCTCTCTCTTTACCTCTCACTTCTCTCTTTCTCATTCCTCTCTTTGTTTCTTTCTCTTTCTTCCCTTTATGTGTATCCTTCATACTTTCTTCATCTTTCTCTTCCTCCCTGTTTGTTCTGTCGATGGGGCATGCTCTCAAAAAGTACTTTCGACGGCAAAGTTTGGATAACATTAGTGTCTTTGTAATGATTTAGTGTCCTTGTATTGGTGAGGTTAAAATAATACCTACCTGAAATCATTCTAATTTGACAGGCTGAATCCACTAATTTCACAGGCTAAATACCTACACAACTCTTGGATTAAGCAATCTGATAGGCGTACCTACCTAAAAGTTACAAGAAAGGGAGATACAAGAATGTAAAAGTTACAAGAAAGAAAAGGTTACAAGATAGGAAGATACAAGAAGTTTGAAGAAATTAAGTTACCTACAAGGAAGTAAAATTTACAAGAAAATAAGATACTTACCTACAAGGAAGTAAAATTTAGAAGAAAGTAAGTTAGATTTCATTTGTTGGAATAAAACCTTGTACATACCTACAAAATGTGACAACTGCATGGCAAATTGGCAACACGTTTCTAGCTTCTCAAATTAAATCGCAGCCAAAATCGATTTTCTGAAGAACCTTGAATGAAAATCCACACTTCCACAATCCAGATCCCCTAGAGTCCAAAAAAGCAATTAAATTTCTCCTTTCTCCTTCTTCTATTTTCTCTTTCTCTCTCATTTTCCCTCTTCCTCTTTTTTCCCTCTCTCCCTTCTTTTCACCCTCTCTTCCATACTCTTCTTACCCCTTATTTTTCTCTCATTCCTCTCCCTCTCTCTCTATTCTCTCCCTCTTTCTTTCTCTCTTTATCTCTCACTTCTCTCTTTCTCTCATTCCTCTCTTTATTTCTTTCTCTTCCTCTCTTTCTTCCCTTTATGTGTATCCTTCATACTTTCCTTATCTTTCTCTTCCTCCCTGTTTGTCTCTTAGCCTCTGGGGGAAAGAGAGAGAGAGAGAAGGGATGAGAGAAATTTGAAAACCATTATTACTTCATGTACTGAGAAAATAAACGGGACAGAATTAATAGGAATTGACAAAGATAGAAGGGGAGATGAAATCAAGGACGAATTGAGAGACAGAAAGAGGAAGAGAGGTAAAAGAAGAAAATGAGAGAGGAATGAAGGAGATAAAGAATGAGAGAAAAATGGAATGAGGGAGAAAGTGAGAGAGAGGAAGAAAAAGAGAGAGATAAATGTAGAGAGAGAGAGGTAAAAGGAAAGGGAGAAAAAGAGAATTAAATAAGAAGGGAAAGGCCAAACAGAGAAGGAGGGTGAAGTTCCGTATAAAACAATGGAAAAAGGGCAAAATTTAGGTACTAAAGAAGAAAATAGGGAATAAATAATCTATGGAATCTTTTGAAAGCTAGAAAATAATGCCGATTTTGGAGTTGAAATAATCGAAATTGAAATATCTAATAGAGGTTCTACTGTAGATACCTATTTACGTATCTAATCTTGCGTACTATCGGTCTATCGGAGCAGGTACCAATTTTACGGCGAAATTTCCTACGTCAAAAATTATCTAAATAGTCTAAAATCACGCTATTCTTATCAAACCAGAATGCCGTCTCTCTCTCTCTCTCCCTCCCCCCATATCTCTCTCTCCCTCCCCCCATATCTCTCTCTCCCTCTCTTTCACTCTCTCCTTGTCTCTCTTCCTCCCTTCCTATGACTGTTTTTCTAGTTCTATCTCTTTCTTTCTCTCTCTCTCTCTCTCTCTCTCTCTCTCTCTATTTCTGTCGCTCTCACGCCCCTCAACTTTTCGGTATTTCAACTTATGGCGAAAGAAAGAAGGGAAATGACGTGTTCGAAATAATAATTTGAATTCAAATTTTTGTATTATGTATTATAATTTTTGTTTTGATATTTTTTTTTTCTACGAGGTAGGTACCCTCTGGAAAACAGAGCAAAAAATCAGGTAAGGATGAAGGAATCCAACTATAGGTGCTTACGTACTCATATTGCAAAAGTTGGTATCGGCCTACAACTCTACATTATACCAGTAGACAGCAAGTATCTACATAATAAGTAACCTGTATGTTGCAATTCTATTGTAGATACAACCCCTTTCATAGTAACTCTTAAGGTGTGTCCACACATAGTCGACCGTCCGTCGCGTGTCGCGTTGATGGATGCCCGGTCGAATATGTGTGGATACACCTTAATACCCTTCGCACATTAGAAGCGTAGTACCCAGTTGCTAGGGGTCTTAGGGGATTATTTTGATTTTCAACACACGGCCGAACCTGAGGTTATCTTAGCTTAACTCCATACACAAAAAGACCACTCTGAGGCTTAGGGCCACTGCCCCAAGGGATGAGTTAAGCTTATACGAATCTACGAGGTTATCTATCATCCAGCGTGGTTAATAACCGGATGGGTGACCGTCCAATGACCTCATCACCTGTCCGGCGTCTCTAAACGTCCCTGGGTTGTCCAAACAAGATTCCTATTAGAGTAAAAGCGTTTCAATTTCAGAGCTGATGAAATATTCACGTCCAAAGCAAACACAGTGACAACAATGAGCTGTGGACGTTCCCAAAGTGTTTTAGTTGAAGAGGTTTGATAGAGGGAACTATAACTTCTGAGGCCTTATCGTCCCTAAAGCGAAGAGGAGGAAAACAGGATAGGAGAAAGCTAGCCGTTCTGAGAACGAACTTTATCTGACTAGGATAGAGTTCTCCCCGAGCGCGTATCGAACACGCGACCTAGAGCTTACAAAGCTGGTCCAAAGGATTTGTTCGAGGGGTTTAACTTCATCCAGCAGTACTTACGCGATTGCCGAGATGGTCACTCATCCAGAAACCAACCACGTGCAAAAATTTCAAGTACCTAGATGATTGACCTAAAAAAAAAAAATAAATAAAAAAATAGCAGTTTAGCCAGAATAGCAAGCTGTTTAGGAACCACTGCTCTCGTGTAGTCATTTATTATTCAGCCATGTACAGCACTACTCAACATGTGGTAATCTGTACATTGAAATAACACCAGGGTGGAATTATTTATGTAACCATTGTGTGTTGTATAAAATAAAATCTTATGAGAAGCAAGAGCATAATATTAGAGGAAATTTGATTTGTTTGGTTTTGTTTGATTTTTCCCCCTCAAGACTGATATTTTACACTTTGAATTATTGATGACGTAATAATACATATTAAAGAGTATTATTAGCTCTCATGATTGAATCAAAATGTGGGCTTACATTAAAATTCTCTTTTGCTCAGAAAAGAAAACAAGCCCTTAACGGGCGTTGAATATTGAATAATACCTATTGTTAGTAATAGGGCTTCTTTATAATACTTACTCAAATAGGATTGATTAAATTCTCAAATTTACCTGGGCTAGGATTGAACCCACGCCCTGCCCTCTGGGTTAAGACCTACATGAAAATGTTTGAAATGTGAATAGAATATAGATTTTAAACATAAACATAATTTTAACATAATATAGGTACATAATATAATTTTAATCATAATTTTAAACATGATATAATTCCCTAATGTTGTGTTATATTAAATTATCATTAGGCTAATTATCCTGTTGGGGTATAACAAAATAATTGCTCTTTCCCAGGGATAACCCAGAAAATGATCTCTCTCTCCCTCCCTCCCTCTCTCTCTAGCTCTCTTATAGGTATTTCCCTTTAGTAACGCCCTTACTAGAAATATACATAAATGAAGAGATCTTCTCAAGAAGGAACTTGTTTTTGATTTCCATTCGAAAAGTATTAAGAAGATTAAAAAAATGGAATAATGGAAATCTTATACAAATTGTTTGATCACGTGCTAGCTTTTTCGGTGTGCATTCAGCCTTGTAGTATCATAGATAAGGTCACCCGTCTTTTTTTTTACTTACCTGTCTAGAAATTAGTTTTGCCTATAGGTTCCTCCAAATAGTGGGAAAACTTGAAACTAGATAAATTGGAAATTGGCAGAAATGCCTAGCCACCTACTATCGACACGTGAACAGGGTTTTTTTCCTGGAGAAAATTAAGCAAAATTCTTTCCGGTTACAATTACTATTTTTTTTTTTAATAACATGTAATTTTATTAATTGTATAGGTAACTAGGTTTTTTTATAACTAGGTTTCTTTTAATTACACCAAACCGCACTTTTTAATACCCCGAGACTTTCGTTTTAAATTTCTTTTGAATTTAAATTGAAAAAAACTCGAAAAAGCAAACATAACACATTTTTCCACGTAAGCTAAAAAGTTGTAATAATGTGTAGAAAGTGCCAGGTCCTCATGTGTGTAGGTACCTCTATGAGAAAATAATTATTTCCATATGCATGAAGTAATTTTTGTAATATTAGAAGGGAAAAATATAATGTTCATATTTATTTCATGTTACAATTGAAATATTTTATGCAACAGGGGCTTGATTCCGGTTAGGTCGTTTTTGAGAAGAACGGTTTTTCTCATGCGGATCAGCCCCAAAAGGAATCAGCCCCAAAAGGAATCATGTTGATATCTGCATTATTCAAGAAGACACACGAGTTTTTGTGAAATCCTCCCAATACTTTTCAATGGGAAATCAAAATCTTTAAAGCTGTTTTAATCCTGAAAGGATAAGGTTCGTTCTCGGAACAGCTGTCTTTCTATATCGGGACGATAAGATAAGACCCTAGCAATTAAAGTTTTGTATGTATATTGTACCTACATATTGTTTTCTATGTATATTGTACCTACATATTGTATTCTATGTATATTGTGCCATATTTCTCTTCTTTCTTCTATTGTTTCGTTGTATGCACGGTTTAATCTATTGTAATCGTCTCCATTTCACCATCATCATTATCATTTTTTTCTTTTTTTACCTTTTACCTTTCCAACTCATTTTCTTCCCATGTTGCAATTTGGTCCTTCTTCTTCTTTCTTCATTCTTCTTTTCTTCTTCCTACTACAGAACAGAAAATATGAAATACAGATGCTTGTAGAGCCAGGAGACTTTTCTGTCCCTTTTGGTCAGGAAAAATTGGGGCACTATTCTATTCAGCGCCCGTCAGTCATTTTCTTAGTAGGTAATTTCGCGGGCCGCCATTTCCCGCTTTGGTATTTCCCCAGTCATTCCCAGCTCGTCATTCCCCGGTCCGTCATTTCTGTAGGCATTTCCCGGCCCTTCATTTCCCTAGCCATTCGCCATTCCCCGTGCCATCATTTCCCCGGTAATTCCCCGTTCGCCGTATCTGTGGTCATTCTTCGGCCCGTCATTTCCTGGAAATTTCCCGGTCCACGGGTCCATCATTTCCCTCGATGTGACGACAGTTACGAGTTTTTCCTTAGGAATCGTAAATGGCACAAGCAGATAGGTCGCTGGGGGGAGAGAGGGATAGCAAAGTTTGAAGGTAGGGCGTTTAATCGACTTGGCACGGTGCCCTGGATTCTTATTATCGCGCTTTCGACCTCTTTTCTTTCCTTTTTTTTCTGAGAAATTGTAATATTCCATTATCACTCCTATTTTATCACTTCTTTCTTTCTGCTTCTTCTTTTAGTTCTATTTTTTTTATCAGTTCTTTTTTTTTTTTTTCTTTTCGATCTATTTTATTATTCTCGGTGAGTCTCTATCGAAGTCAATGTGTGTGCCATGTTGTTTGTTTGTTTTTTTTTTTTTTTTTTCTCGGGGGTTTTTTTTCAAAGTCAATTTGTGTGCCTTTTTTTTTTTTTTTTTTTTTTTTTTTTTTTTTTGTTTTGCTGTTTTCTCCCATTTCTGCTTTCTTTTGTTTTCTTCTTTCTTTTATTTAACTTTTACATACCTATATGATCCTATACAGATAAGGTTCGTTCTCGAAAAGGCTGGCTTTCTCCTTTCCTGTCGTCCATTTCTCTTGGCTTTGGGGACGGATAAGACCTTAGCAGTTGCGGTTCCCTGTATGAAACCTCTTAAAAAATTGATCTGGATCGAATTGTACCAATCAGATTTCTAAAACCTTTTTTATATGCAAAAGTAAAGGAACTTTGCAGTTCTATGCTGGTGGGTTGTAAACAAGGTAATTTCTATTCTATTCCATTCTTCGAGTATTCCAGTAGATAGGTACTTATTAGGAATATGTAGGTACAAAATGTAGATTGTAGGTCCACTTGTACCTCTACATTCTATGATTGTATATTGGATTTTGACATTAGGGTCTTATACCCTACAATACGTACATTGTGTATATGTATTTGTTTACATACCTCACAAAGCTAAATGTTCGAGAAAATCCCCCCCCCCCCCCCC
>NW_007382825.1:6494-14959 GCF_000475195.1 Diaphorina citri | reverse complement strand
TTTGCTACATCTTACCTTTAGTTTTACTTTCCTTATCCTATATAAAATAAGGAAAGTATTGTAATCGCCAAAAAATTCTACCTTCGTTTTTTGACGGATGTGGACGTTTCATGGTCCCAATAGCCCAAAAAATAGGTTTCGGCCATTGGGACGTGTGTGTCGTGTGTCTGTCTGTGTGTGTATCTGTCTTGGTTTAGTGGTCATGGTACCGGACTATCATGCAGGTGGTACTGGGTTCAATCCTGGCCGGGGTAGAAAATTTGTAAGCTAACTAGGCTGGCAATCTCAACTAAGCTAACTAGGCTGGCAATCTCAACTTTATGAGCTCAAGCGTAATCAGTTCCACAACGGAGGTTCAATGCCCAGCGGGATCGAAGTTTTTCCGACTGTGGACTTTGGGTACTTTCACCCTCGTCAAAACCAGTCAGGGTCGTTGCCAATGTAAAAATATGACAATAAAAGTGAACTGCAAAGGAGGCCCATCGTAATGCTGTGATAAAAAAATATGAAGAGGCAGTCTTCACAAGTGACTCTTCGAAAGTTATAGTTAGTTAAACTTAAAATTTTAATATCTCCTTGTAATTCATTAAAAGGTCTGCTGACCAATTGTAATTTTTTGAAAACTTAATTAGAACTTTGTGGCACCAAAGCTTATGCAGGTTCTGTAGAATCACGATAACATTTTGACGGAGAATGTTCTACGTTCTACAAATTGCTTAACTCAAAACAAGTTGTGTAAATTTGTTCTTGTATGTTTATGAGCTCAAGCGTAATCAGTTCCACAACGGAGGTTCAATGCCCAGCGGGATCGAAGTTTTTCCGACTGTGGACTTTGGGTACTTTCACTCTCGTCAAAACCAGTCATTGCCAATGTAAAAAGATGACAATGAAAGTGAACTGCAAAGGAGGCCCATCGTAATGCTGTGATAAAAAATTATGAAGAGGCAGTCTTCACAAGTGACTTTTCGAAAGTTATAGTCAGTTAAACTTAAAATTTCAATATCTCCTTGTAATTCATTAAAAGGTCTGCTGACCAATTGTAATTTTTTGAAAAGTTAATTAGAACTTTGTGGCACCAAAGCTTATGCAGGTTCCGTAGAATCACGATAACATTTTGACGGAGAATGTTCTACAAATTGCTTAACTCAAAACAAGTTGTGTAAATTTGTTCTTGTATGTTTCATCGTTTTCGTGTTTTCTATTGTGCAAATTTTAACTTTATAAACAACGGTACCTTCTCTCTACCCTACTGAAGGATAAAAATCTCCAATGTAATACATGGGAAGGAAAATAAAAAAAGACTTGAAAATGACACACATGGAAACACAAAATCTCGCAAAAGCTATAATATGATTCTAATGTAAACATAGACGATGCCGTAACAATGTATTAGAAGAATGTCAATATCGGTATTGTAGACATTGATGCAAATAAATATTTTGCTCATTCAATGGAAAAAGAGTAAAGCTGCAGGACTGAAATATTTTTTAAATCGAGGAGAGATGAAAAACGATGGAATATGAAACTTATGTCATAAAAAAGTACAACAGCTAAATAGGTATTAAACATCATTTGTAAACAAACTGACAGAACCATTGTCAACTTTTTCCATTACCTACAAAAAAAAGTAGCTAACACTAATGGAGGTTAGTCAAAGTTCTATTAATAGAGTTTTAAAATGGACGTAGGTATCTCTAAAACTTTGTCAGAGCGTCAAATTTGCGATGCAGAATACAGTCTTAATACTCTCGCTTTTAGAACACAGTGTGAGATGCAAATCCAAAACTTTTCAACTTCCTAACAATTTCCTTATTATAAACTTTCTAACAAGAGAGGAAGGAATGCACAACAAGAGAGTTTCTTCCTTTTATTTTACCACGAAAAGCCAGTCTCTCGAATCTTTGGATGGAACTATTTTGAAACCTTGTGAAATTATGTGAGAAAGTTTCGCGACCTCGTATTTATTACATTAGCCTAGCACCCTGGAATGTCTAAAGATAATTATAATTTTCCAGTGGGTTTAACAAAAACATTTAATCACCTTTCGGTTCTGTTCTTGGTATTGAAATGCACCATTGCACCCAGGAGAACAAAGTTCCTGAAACAGGACTCGATTATTGTGCATTTATTTGAGAATTTCCGCTCAATAATATTTTTTTTTTTTTTAGGACAAAGTTGGTGGAAAATACCGGATATAAACCTCGCCTATTGATAACTTCCCACTCAATAACTAATTTCTATCTACGTATACTAGAAAAGGTGATTTTCTTAAGGAGTAAGAATATTTCTTTCGGTGTGGTCTATCGTGCTGACAGTAATCTAGTCGTACCTTATAGCTTATAATAACTATGCCTTTAAAGTACTGTATTAACTCTTTTACATTACCGGTTATAAAAATTATTATCTGACAGGGTGACACATTTCTTATATCAAAACAAAACGTTTATTAAGAGCTGCTGATTAGTTGATCATTGTAGAAACTTATCAAGTTTGGATTTATAGTTGATCATCGTAAAAACTGGTCAAAAATGGATGTACAAGTATGGATTTAACGGTATACATAATTGATTTGAAATCAAGATCCTATGATTTACCAACACAGATATCCGAAAAGGAAATTATAAAACCATTAGAAACTTTGGCTACATTATCATATTTCGTGTCATTCTATTTCATTCTGAGCTCACATCCTGCTTGTGAAATATCGTCACTATTCAGCTTCTAAAACGTTTCAGGCAATTTTTCTTTTTTCTAAATGTACTCTTTCGAACCCAAAGGTCATGGTCTTAAAATATGGCTATCTAAATGAGAGTAATCTCGTACATCCAAAGTGTTTTATTCGTATTCAATCATTGTCAAGTCCTTCTTAAACTTTTCAAAGGTCTGTTTTATTTTATCATAAGAAAAGGAGAAAGAAATGGGAAATCTTAAAACTCTAAGCAACAATATTCTCCTGACGCACTTAAAACTTCTAAAACACAAAACCGAAATCTCACTTACGTACCTACTTCTAGTACCTACCCATCTATCAGAAATATTTTTGACGAGAGAAAAAAAAGTTTAAATTAAACTTTTCAAAGGTCTGTTTTATTTTATCATAAGAAAAGGAGAAAGAAATGGGAAATCTTAAAACTCTAAGCAACAATATTCTCCTGACGCACTTAAAACTTCTAAAACACAAAACCGAAATCTCACTTACGTACCTACTTCTAGTACCTACCCATCTATCAGAAATATTTTTGACGAGAAAAAAAAAAAAAGTTTAAGAAGATGCTTAAAAGCTTTACTTACCTACCTGTCGGAATATTGCGAAGTGAATGAGACGCGACTTAGAGATTCCTCTCCCAAAGTTGACACATGCTCGTCAGAATTCATAGACACGTTTAAATCTTTTCCTTCGCCGAGAAATATTCGAAAATCGCGGAATGTTATCGAAGTTTGCCCAAACTATCCTGATTCCTGTCTTGAAATTTTCGTCTTCCAAGATTTCCCATCATGGCTCAACATTCTGCCAACATTCCCAAAGCTATAAAGCTATCACAGACTGCCTTTATTTGCTCGTCAGAATTCATAGACACGTTTAAATCTTTTCCTTCGCCGAGAAATATTCGAAAATCGCGGAATGTTATCGAAGTTTGCCCAACTGTCCTGATTCCTGTCTTGAAATCTTCGTCCTAAAGTTTTCCCGTGGCTCAACATTCTGCCAACATTCCCAAAGCTATAAAGCTATCACAGACTGCCTTTATCATCTGATTTTCCCAAAACATAAATATTTTGCATCCTATGTGATAAATTTAGGGTTAATTTATTTTCAATTATTAAATTTAGGTACCTACCCGTGTATGTTTTTTAATAGGTAAGTCAGCAGGATACAATGTTCACTCCCCTTTTACCTATATTTAACTATGGGATAATTTTTATCGTTAAGGGACAATGTTACCCCAACTTGCAGTACTCTTTTTTTACTTTCTTTTAGGGATTTACTCTTTTCAACATTCTCGTAATATCTACGTAAGCACCTACTTAGCATCAAATACAATAATACGTGGAAATGCAGACACAGATAATGCTACGAAGAAAGGTATGCATAAACTCCTTATGTTGTACTACTTGTACTGCAGTATACTACGCGTAATGTAAATTCACTTTCGATGTTTAATTGGTTTCATTATTTTCCCAATAGGAGCTTTCTCTAGTATATTCTCTACTGTCAGCTTTCTGAACAACTCACAATGAGAGAGTAATGATATCCATGTTTGTCAATGTTCCCCATTATATTTTCCCCCAATTACAATTGGAATTTCCGGGTGGAGGGTGGAGTACATATATCGTCTTTAAAATCTTGAAGTTTTAAATTGGGATGAAATAATAAAATAGGATGACACTACAATATAGCATTTCAACAACCTAAATAAGTACCTACCTATTGGGTGAAATAAAAGTAAAAACACAGTCATTTATGCTGAAAGCAAGGAGTGCCTCGTGTTTTTATTAGAAATGCCTACTTGTCAGGTACAGCATTGAAAAAAGAGTCACAGATTGGACGTTTAGGATTTGAGCTCCTTGTCGAAGACAAAGATTCCCAGACCTTCGCCAACTCTGCGGACGTTGGTGAGCAGATCGGCCAGGGATTTGATCGAGTCCACTTGTTCCTGAAGGAATTCGGATTCCAGGAAGTCGGTGAAGTTGGCATCCTTGTGGTTGGAAGCTAGGTTGTGCAGTTCAAGCAGCGCCTGGGGAAGAGAAATTTCGGTTCAAATGAATGGACTCTATTAGGTATCAGCGTCCTATTTAGAGAACTACATTTAAGTTTAATTGGTTTCATTATTTTCCCAATAGGAGCTTTCTCTAGTATATTCTCTACTGTCAGCTTTCTGAACAACTCACAATGAGAGAGGAGATAGTAATGATATCCATGTTTGTCAATGTTCCCCATTATATTTTCCCCCAATTACAATTGGAATTTCCGGGTGGAGTATATCGTCTTTAAAATCTTGAAGTTTTAAATTGGGGTGAAATAATAAAATAGGATATTAGGTATTGAAAAAAGGTGGGTCAGTTTGTATGTACCTAATAGTGCTAAGGAACGGCTTCTTTGTCTCAGCAGTAAGCATTACGAGTATGTTTACTGTCAAAGTCCCAATTGTTAATTGAGAAATGAAGATAAAATTCCATGTCTTAAGATGGATTCGAATCCACAATCTCCTAAAGCTCCTATTCTTCAAAGATGTACACTGAGAACTAGGGTGCCGGAAGCCCAATCGAGTGAGTGAGTTCCGGAACACTATTGAGTGAGTGAGTTCCGGAACACTATCGAGTGAGTGAGTTCCGGAACACTATCGAGTGAGTGAGTTCCGGAACACTATTGAACTCTATATCGGGTAGCTCGACACTACAATATAGCATTTCAACAACCTAAATAAGTACCTATTGGGTGAAATAAAAGTAAAAACACAGTCATTTATGCTGAAAGCAAGGAGTGCCTCATTTTGGAACGTAAAAGCTATTAAGGTATTTACCTAAGAATCTTCTATAGGAAATGCCGGTTAATAATTTCCTACGAAATCCGATCATATTGATCATAACTATATCCACCCTTCATCTGACTTCCGAGTATTATGGTAATACCTACATAGTTCAACATTGGCAATCATCGATTGACATACTTTTATGTTTATTATTCCATGATTCCAATACTTACCTGCATGTTTACATGTTTTGAACTACAGGTTCCTATATGACTTCTTTCTTCTCAATTTCGGGAGACTGGGGTTCTCAGTAGCGAGATAAAAAGCTACTAGCATCATTTCCACCTCTGAGCTACAGGCTACAGTGACTGATGAAATTACTAGAATTATTATGATCGAAACAACTGAAGACTTGGTAGAAATAACTCAAGTCGAAATCGTTTATTTTATACTCCTACCTGCCTATTGAATTAATGTAAAATTTTACATGGTAATCAAGTAATTTGAATGGAAAATTGGTATTGATGAGACCTATAAACACCTATCACTAATCACTTTGACCTAATATGTGTGTTATAGATAGTTGTTAGATATTAGATTTATAATTTTGTAACAATGCCAAATTAAGATTTGCTGATGGCTATGAAGATTCTGAAAGAAAAAGAAATTTATACGATACCAGAAGAATATATCTTCGCGATAAGTTTTGATACCTAGATTCATTTTTATTGATACGTAGGTATACCTTACGTATTGATACGTATACCTCCTTACGTAGTCTGAAAGAAAAAGAAATTTATACGATACCAGAAGAATATATCTTCGCGATAAGTTTTGATACCTAGATTCATTTTTATTGATACGTATACCTCCTTACGTATTGATACGTATTTCTGTATTTAAAAGAGATAAAAATAATTATGCTCCTACAATTTTTATTTCTTCAATGGAAACTATTCATCGTAAATAAATTTCGACCTAATCATGTTCCTTTGTTTTCAATTTTATTGCTCATAAATAAAAGTAATTAATGAGAACTAGAGGTAATGTATTTGAAATGTAGTTTTTTTATTAATTTTTGGAACGTAAAAGCTATTAAGGTATTTACCTAAGAATCTTCTATAGGAAATGCCGGTTAATAATTTCCTACGAAATCCGATCATAACTATATCCATCCTTCATCCCCTTCATCTGACTTCCGAGTATTATGGTAATACCTACATAGTTCAACATTGGCAATCTTTTTTTTTTTTTTTAGGTGACTGGGTAATTTTTAATTTAGTTGGGATTGTACTACAAACTATATAGAGGAGAACAATAAGTGATCAAGATGTTTGATAGAGGGAACTGTAACTGCTAAGGTCTTATCGTACCGAAATCGAAGAGAGAACGAAGACAAGTTAGGAGAAAGCCAGGCTTTTCGAGAACGAACCTTATCCGTTCAGGATAAAATCCGCCCCGGGCGGGAATCGAACCCACGGTGTAGCGCTTACCAATGACTTTGAATTTCGTCAAGTTTACGTACTTGAATGCTAAGCCTGTTCCTTGCCCAGAAAATGGAACTCCAGTAGGATAACGAAAACCATTTGAAAAAGAAAAGATTCACCGAAAATTCGTGACAAAATTACCCGATACCCAGTACTGCTCACTATTCTTGCTAAAGCTATGACATACCTTTAGCTAATACAAAATAAGTAAAAGATAACATAATTAGAAACTTGGCCTGAAGGTTAGAGTAACCACTAGGTGAAGTGTAATGCCCGAGAAATTTTCCTTATCACCCGTCTTTATCGGTATTGAATCTTATATTCTGGTAAACCGGTTAGATTACTTTTTCAAATGTAAACAAACAATTTATCAAAGTAATCATCAGGAGTCAGAATTTATTGGCTTTCGCTCTGTCTTAGCTGTCTCAAATGAAATAATCTGCTCAAATGAAATAGACGAGCGTGGGTATTGAACCCACGCTCGTCTAATATTTACCAAACTAATGTACTGAACACTACGACACCAAAGTAGCTATTTTGGCTTGGAATTGAAATAATTTTCCAAGTGTAAAAAGAAAGACCAACACCCTTTTTACGTCCGAATTCATGGTGACAAGGTGTCATTTATGTAATACTTAAGTGAGTGCTTGAATATGGATTTTAAATTTACAATACTGAAGTGTGCTCTTCAAAATTTTCCCCTCATATTAATTTCGCCCTCAGATTTTGCTGTGCCTCCTTATAGAGGTATTCATCTGTTGTTTTCGTTAAATAGACTATTAAAGAGAATTAGAAGAGATGTAATTGTCACCGTAATTTTTATAAAGACCTGTAATTATTTTTGTTTATTGTAAAGTTCCACATAGAAGAAATAAAAGAAGCATTTATTAGCTGGCTCCAGACAACCATAGGACGGTGGAAATTCTAATGAAATTGCCTTATTTGCTCATTTTCAAGCGTTGAGTTTTGTTTGTATGCCCACTATTCCGTCACTAAACTAAACAAAGCCGAGGCTTCTTATCAAGAAAAAAGCATTCCAAACGCACTCCTATTCTGATAAGATAAAATAACTGTGTTTTGTACGAGTACGAGTGATAACAGGATAGAATATGTTGGGTGCCTATCTACCCACTTTCATATATTTAAAAAATTCTGAAAAATAAAATTCTCAGAGCCAAAATAAATTCTAAAATTCTCAGAATAAAAAATATAAAAGCAAGTCTATGCTATGGACAATATAAAGATCTACGTTCTAGATGAGATCGCTAATCTCGAGGGTTTCATAAGAAAAATGTCTGGCAATCAAAAGACAATACTCGAGAATGGGCTAGAAATTGTTCAGCAAATATTCTATTCATTAGTGAAAAATGCAATGGGATTTGTGCTAAGCACTCTTCATTAAGATGTGAAATATATTAATTTACTAATCCATTAAAAAATATTTTTATGCTAGAGGTTTTTTTTTTATCACGAGCTACTGCGGTGGATTTTTTTTTTTTTTTAAGAAAAT
>NW_007382825.1:0-3132 GCF_000475195.1 Diaphorina citri | reverse complement strand
TCAAGATCCTATGATTTACCAACACAGATATCCGAAAAGGAAATTATAAAACCATTAGAAACTTTGGCTACATTATCATATTTCGTGTCATTCTATTTCATTCTGAGCTCACATCCTGCTTGTGAAATATCGTCACTATTCAGCTTCTAAAACGTTTCAGGCAATTTTTCTTTTTTCTAAATGTACTCTTTCCTCAGAGACATTACACGAGTTACGTGAACTAACAGAATATATTTTGAACATAATACGTCCTACAGATATCCTCATTTTATATTCAAAAGAGGAAATTATTTCTGGAAAAAATACATTTCCTTTCGGACTAGGGTTTAGGGTGATTTTATTGTCATGTAATCTAGGTTGTTTCTACTGAAGCCTTATTTGCAATAGTTGACTAGGTCAACCTGTGCAACACTCCAACTTGTCACTTAAAAAAAAAAAAAGAACAATCATATCAGGCTAGAATATACGGTATTAGGTACTCATCTCTGAAAATAAGCTACTCTCATTGGTATAAAAAGTTCGGTGTAAAGAACACTTTTTCCTTTAAGAATTTCCTCACTATTTTAGGAGACTAAGTGAACCCAAAGGTCATGGTCTTAAAATGTGGCTATCTAAATGAGAGTAATCTCGTACATCCAAAGTGTTTTATTCGTATTCAATCATTGTCAAGTCCTTCTTAAACTTTTCAAAGGTCTGTTTTATTTTATCATAAGAAAAGGAGAAAGAAATGGGAAATCTTAAAACTCTAAGCAACAATATTCTCCTGACGCACTTAAAACTTCTAAAACACAAAACCGAAATCTCACTTACGTACCTACTTCTAGTACCTACCCATCTATCAGAAATATTTTTGACGAGAGAAAAAAAAGTTTAAAAAGATGCTTAAAAGCTTTACTTACCTACCTGTCGGAATATTGCGAAGTGAATGAGACGCGACTTAGAGATTCCTCTCCCAAAGTTGACACATGCTCGTCAGAATTCATAGACACGTTTAAATCTTTTCCTTCGCCGAGAAATATTCGAAAATCGCGGAATGTTATCGAAGTTTGCCCAAACTATCCTGATTCCTGTCTTGAAATTTTCGTCTTCCAAGATTTCCCATCATGGCTCAACATTCTGCCAACATTCCCAAAGCTATAAAGCTATCACAGACTGCCTTTATCATCTGATTTTCCCAAAACATAAATATTTTGCATCCTATGTGATAAATTTAGGGTTAATTTATTTTCAATTATTAAATTTAGGTACCTACCCGTGTATGTTTTTTAATAGGTAAGTCAGCAGGATACAATGTTCACTCCCCTTTTACCTATATTTAACTATGGGATAATTTTTATCGTTAAGGGACAATGTTACCCCAACTTGCAGTACTCTTTTTTTACTTTCTTTTAGGGATTTACTCTTTTCAACATTCTCGTAATATCTACGTAAGCACCTACTTAGCATCAAATACAATAATACGTGGAAATGCAGACACAGATAATGCTACGAAGAAAGGTATGCATAAACTCCTTATGTTGTACTACTTGTACTGCAGTATACTACGCGTAATGTAAATTCACTTTCGATGTTTAATTGGTTTCATTATTTTCCCAATAGGAGCTTTCTCTAGTATATTCTCTACTGTCAGCTTTCTGAACAACTCACAATGAGAGAGGAGATAGTAATGATATCCATGTTTGTCAATGTTCCCCATTATATTTTCCCCCAATTACAATTGGAATTTCCGGGTGGAGTATATCGTCTTTAAAATCTTGAAGTTTTAAATTGGGGTGAAATAATAAAATAGGATATTAGGTATTGAAAAAAGGTGGGTCAGTTTGTATGTACCTAATAGTGCTAAGGAACGGCTTCTTTGTCTCAGCAGTAAGCATTACGAGTATGTTTACTGTCAAAGTCCCAATTGTTAATTGAGAAATGAAGATAAAATTCCATGTCTTAAGATGGATTCGAATCCACAATCTCCTAAAGCTCCTATTCTTCAAAGATGTACACTGAGAACTAGGGTGCCGGAAGCCCAATCGAGTGAGTGAGTTCCGGAACACTATTGAGTGAGTGAGTTCCGGAACACTATCGAGTGAGTGAGTTCCGGAACACTATCGAGTGAGTGAGTTCCGGAACACTATCGAGTGAGTGAGTTCCGGAACACTATCGAGTGAGTGAGTTCCGGAACACTATCGAGTGAGTGAGTTCCGGAACACTATCGAGTGAGTGAGTTCCGGAACACTATCGAGTGAGTGAGTTCCGGAACACTATCGAGTGAGTGAGTTCCGGAACACTATCGAGTGAGTGAGTTCCGGAACACTATCGAGTGAGTGAGTTCCGGAACACTATTGAACTCTATATCGGGTAGCTCGACACTACAATATAGCATTTCAACAACCTAAATAAGTACCTACCTATTGGGTGAAATAAAAGTAAAAACACAGTCATTTATGCTGAAAGCAAGGAGTGCCTCATGTTTTTATTAGAAATGCCTACTTGTCAGGTACAGCATTGAAAAAAGAGTCACAGATTGGACGTTTAGGATTTGAGCTCCTTGTCGAAGACAAAGATTCCCAGACCTTCGCCAACTCTGCGGACGTTGGTGAGCAGATCGGCCAGGGATTTGATCGAGTCCACTTGTTCCTGAAGGAATTCGGATTCCAGGAAGTCGGTGAAGTTGGCATCCTTGTGGTTGGAAGCTAGGTTGTGCAGTTCAAGCAGCGCCTGGGGAAGAGAAATTTCGGTTCAAATGAATGGACTCTATTAGGTATCAGCGTCCTATTTAGAAAACTACGTCTAAAATATAGGTATAGGTACAGCCTCATCTAAATACCATGGCCCAAGCAATTTTCAGGGTTGGAAAATATGTATCAATCCCTCCTCCCCTCTTCAACTCTTGATTTAATTGGAATTATCGGATATAAAAATATTCCAGGATTGCTATACACAAATTGCGGACATTCAAGGAACCTTTCAATATTGCGATATGTCAGGAATCGATAAACAGGAGTAACAGGACAAACTCCCTTCTCTTTTAACCACTCGAGAGATGTTATCCTAATTGGAGAAAGATGATAAACATTTTTCACCTATTTTCGGAATTTGAGGAAATGTTTGTTTACATTGTCGTAGTTGGCAGAAAAATAA
>NW_007382824.1:0-7454 GCF_000475195.1 Diaphorina citri | reverse complement strand
ACAAGATAAGAAATAATCTGAACTAATTAGAAATGCCTCAAAACTTTTGGTTTTCCTTAATAAACAGAGAGAGATATATAGAGGAAAGAAAGAAAAGAGAGAGAGAGAAAGGGAGAGGGAGAGAGAGAGAGAATGTGTTGAGCGTTTACACAGAAGTTCTCTACACTGTGGAAAATTACAAAAGTTTTGTAGAAAATGAAGAAAGAAGGAAAATAAAAAGAGACATAACAAAGGTCGCTCTCTTTCAACTTTCTATATAATTGTATATTATGTTTAGAAGGGGGAGAGAGAGAGAGAGATTTGAAGATTAGCTACGTTGCTAAGGCTTGTGTCTTGGAGTCACAAGTATTATAAATAAAATATGCTATATGTATTAAAGATTTCTATTTATACTCCTGACAGACTCTTAAAAATTATTGCTGAAATAATTCTTTTGAAGAATTTTCACCTCATTTTGGAAATGCTTTCGTATTAGTCAACACGAGTTCCATTTTTCGAGCCTATCCCTGTGTAGGTATGTACAGTCGAACCTGTCTAAGTGGGAATCCAAGGGACCGTGTTTGGAGGAAGAGGAATATGCTATGCTTTCCTACAAATTCCCACTTACAGAGGTCCGCAGAAGGCTCAGGACCTAGGAAAATTAACAAATTAGGTAGGTACATAGGTACTGATTTTCTCTAATCACGATCGAATAAACTACGGGCTAAAAAATTCCCAGAGGGACGGGCCAAGCTTGTTTTTTCTCTCCCACTCTTTCTCTTTTTAGTCTTTTTTCCTCATTATTATAGGTACTGGATTCTACTTTCTTTCTAATAACTTTACAATACATAACATTACATGCAGGTAATAATTTGAGATCCTTTCTGTTTACAGCTTTGATCCTAAACAGATAGGTAAGGTTCGTTCTTGGAACGGCTGGCTTTCTCCTATCCTGTCCTTCTCTCTTCGAATTTGGGAAGATGAGGCCTACAGTTCCCTCTATCAAACCTCTTAAAAAAACAGTAGGTACGATGACAGGATAATTAAAATTTGATGAGTGAAAGACATTTATTTAATTATTGAGATGGGTAGCATTCCTGTAGGAAGAAGAAAGTGAGAGGGGAAATGGTGTCTTACTTAAAGTGAATTGAGAACTGCTACATAAAATGTCTAATATTTACATAGAAATAGAAACTAGAAACGTGAAAAATAATCGAGTTTTAACAGGAGAGTAATTAAAACTAAGAAGAGAGAGAGAGAGAGAGAGAGGGAGAGAGAACTAACTAACTAAGAGGGAGGGAGGAGGGGAGAGAGAGAGAGAGATAAGGGAGTATAGGATCTCTTAAGGAGGGCTGAGAAGGGTCATGAAAAAATAGAGGAAAAGGGGGGGAGACCTAAAAGATAAAAGAGAGGGAGATAGAAACGGAAAAGGAGGGAGAGTGTTGGAGGAAAAGTGTGTTTGTGTATGAGAGAGAGAGGGAGTTATATTTACGTTAGGTAAATATTGTTTGTCGCCATCATCTTGTATGTGATTAAAATTTTAATTCAATTCTAAACATCTTTCCCTCTCCCTCGCTCTCTCAGTATCTCTCTCTCTCTCTCTCTCTCTCTCTCTCTCTCTCTCTCTTCCGGTATCCCCTCTCCTTCTATCTGCCAATTTACATCTCTGATCTCTCCTTCTCTCTGCATCCCACTCTTTCCTCGTCTCTTTCTAACCCTCTCGCTATCTCTTTCTTCCATTATCTCTCCCACTATCTTTCTCTCTCTCTCTCCTACTATCTTTCTCTCTCTCTCACTAATGGAATATCGTCATTATGAAATAATTGCCTATCTGCGGTTTCACTTATATTTGCCAACCTTATCCTAATAATATCATCTTTATTAACCTCAATATGTATAGGTATCAAGTACCTACCTACATTATACCCAGACGAGATAAAATCCCAGGTATAATATAAAATCATTATTATATTTTCATCATTAGGTACCCATTAGCCTATTACTATATTGTATTTATATGGATAACATTAGCAACCAGCCTACCATTTGTATCACATGTTTTCCCCGCAAGTAGGAAATATACCCACACTACTTATACTGAAATCAGATTAAATTAATAAAATAGATACTGAATGAACACTTCTTGGTAGCTAAATTGAAAATTCCTCAGTAGGTAAAACATCTGGTAATGATAGGTATTTTTTTCAAGAGGTCTGACAGAGGGAACTGTAACTGCTAAGGTCTTATCGTCCTGAAATCGAAGAGAGAAGGAAGACAGCCGTTCTGAGAACGAACATTATCCCATCAGGATAAAATCCGCGGCCTAGCGCTAATGATATAGGTAGTTGGGGGATATAGGAGTACCTACCTACCTAACTATTAATTCTGATAGAAACCTCCGTGGTCCGTGGCCTAGTGGGCATCACACTCTGCTTGCACGCCGGAGCTCCGGGGTTCGATTCCCAGTGGGGTCAAAGTTTTTTCGGCTCTGTGCTTGGTGCACTCAGCCTCGTGAGGACAATTGAGTAGCTACTTTAATCGAGTAGCGACCAGTGGCGGCATTACCAGAGTAAAAAGATTGATGATAAATGAGAATTGATTGCAAAGAAGGCACTTATGCTGTGATATCCACTAAAGTTGTGAAAAAGCTCTTCTTTACTCTCAGAAAGAGCATAAGAAATAGGAAGGGAGGGAGAAAGAGAGAGAAAGGGAAAGAGAGCTAACTGTATCAGACAGAGAAAGAAAAGGGGAGGGGAGAATGAAAAACAAGTCAAGTAGAACAGGAGAGGAGGGGAAGAGAATGGCTTGACGCTAAAACAGAGAGAGGAGAGGGGGGGAGGTTGGGTGGTAGAGAATGCCCATCCATCATGTCGGCTCCAAATGTCAACTTTCTACAGTCTAAAGTCGATTGTCAACAATCCCTAACTCCTACTTCGTAACTTAACTCGAAATGAGGAGAAATGAATCTGATGAAGAAAAGATAACTTTGTTAATGAAGAAGAATGAGAAGAAATGGAAGAAGGAGGAGGCGAAGAGGACGAAAAACGAGGAGTTTTTTCTTCGTATTTATGATATCTGGTCTAAGCAAAAATTTCATCCAAATCGGTTCTTCCGATTTCAAGCAAATTTGTTATAATTCTTCAGGACATATACAGGAAGTTTTGTCATTAGTCCTCCTCATTCAATGAACCACTGGCAGGATTTGAGTTACATTCCCTGAGCTTTGCTTTGCCATGGTCAGCATAGTTAGCTTGAGTTAGCTTGCCTCTGCCTTGTAAGCGCTAAGTCGCGGGTTTCCATATCCGCCTTGAGTGGATTTTATCTTAAACAGATAAGGTTCGTTCTCGGAACAGCTCACTTTTCACTATTCTGTTTTCCTACTTTGATTTCGGGACGATAAGACCTTAAGCAGTGAAAATTCCCTCTATCAAACCGCGTAAAAAAAAAAGAAAAAATCTTTTCCCATGTTTTCTATTCTGTTCTCATTCCTACTGTAACGACATCTCCTATTCCCTGTGACTCTCACATTTTCACCTCGCATAATGGATGAACACCAGTTCCGTCCGAAAAGCCCAAATCATCCGATTTTAGTCCCAACCCAAAAAAAGGTCATCCGAGTTCCGTCCGCGATACCTGAGATTGAACCTAGGTATACATCTGAGAGTAAAAAGTAAATAAATAAGTATGTAGTTTCAATTGTGTTAAGCATAAATGCTCGTAACAAATGTCGTTCCCCGTTTGATACACTACGCTAAATTGTATGACTTGACTGGGACTCGAACCACCAACCTCCAGATCCGAAGTCCACCGTGCTAACCACTACACACCACTGAGGTTGGTGTATGTATAGAACGAACAGGGTGACCAAAAAGATATGGGACGAAACTCGGAGGGACGGAAATCGGATTTTACCTTCGGGACGAAACTCAGAGCCTCCCCGCATGATAATATTCACTGCACGCATTGCATATCTCTGTGTTCCGCTGCTGCTGTTGTTAAAATTTAACATGTTATTGTTATTGTAACACCTTCATTCTTTATTCCATTCTTTATATTCCGTGTAACATCTGTTTCAAAAACAGTTAGTATTCTTCTACGTATATTTTTTTGCACCATCTCTTGGACGACGTGTTCTTCTTCTTCTTCATCTTATTTCCAAAAGTGGAAAAACACCTTTTTTTTTCTCTCTCTCAAATAATATTGTCAACTCAGATAAATATTGTGAAACTCAGATTTAGAGACTGCTATGAGCTATGATACACCTTCGCAATGGAGAGGCAACACGAAGAGAAGAAGAAGAAAAATAAGTAAATGGTCCGTCGTCTCAAATTCTGGAAACACAAGGAATTTCCTTGATTTTCAATAAAGTGAAGTTTTTGTTCTTTTCAATGAACCGAATTTTGCCTTTGGGAGTTGTCGGGTGAGTTGACCAATATTAGTGCAATGAAGCAAAATAATTCGGTGACTTTGGTCATGGTAAGATTATCTTACTTGGTTAGGTGTTGATGACATCATGAGGGAGAAGGAATAGGCAACCGTTTTTTGGCGGATATCTTGGTTGGACTGCTGCCCAGACTAGCATGAACCATGAACCCCCACCAACCCCCTCCCAGATAACCCTGGTACCTGACAGGTCAGATAATGGGATAATGCTAGGATGACACATAGCTCTCTCTCTCTCTCTCTCTCTCTCTCTCTCTCTCTCTCTCTCTCTCTCTCTCTCTCTCTCTCTCTCTCTCTTGCTTTCTAAGAGGATAAACATTTTTTGACCCCGCCGGGAATCGAACCCGGGTCTCCCGCGTACAAGGCGAGCACAGTGACCACTACGCCATGGGAGCTGAAGGTTATTCTTTTCAATCCGTCCTTCCTCTTCTCTCGCCTATTAGATATCTCTCTCTCTCTTTCTATTAATTTTCTGTCTCTTATCACACTCCTTCTAAGATTATTCTTTTCAATCCGTCCTCATTAGATCTTCTCTCTTACCCATTATTATTTCTTTCTCTCTCTTATTTCTCGCGACAAACAATGAGTCCCATATGTGAAAGTTAAAAAAAATCTAGTCTTATCTGTCTCTCCTTCATTCCTTCTTTCTAATCTTTCCTTGTATCTCCTTCTCTCATACAGGGTCGACGTTAAAGTACCAAACTTAATAATTTGATTATTTACGTCATTTAATAAGGCGGATTTCACATCTAGACTCGTGTTTTTGCACTAAAAACTGACCATCGAAATTTTGACCCGATTACATTACTTTCCTTCCTATAGGATAAGGAAAGTAAAAATGTACGATTGTACATAATTATGTATGTAGCTATCTTTAGTCAGTGTTGGATGTTTGTTATGCGATATTTTGGTATCTCTATTTTGGTCTCTATTTTTCAATCCTGAAGGCAGTCTCGTTGAGATTACGAGGAACTAGGCAGATTGTGAAACCTTATGGTTTTGATGATGGAGCTGGATTGATGTATATTGTTGATTGAGAAAAAAAAAAAGTATATATTATGTGTAGAAAAAAAAAAAAAAATTTTGGTCGGATCGTTTAAAGCTAAATTTATTTTCATCGTCACTTGTTAGCGTGTTGGTTAGTCGCAAAACATGGGGGGGGGGCTAGCATGGTGGAGGGGGGAGAGTGATGGGTGGGAGACACAAAAATGTCGAGACTTTCTCCCCCTCCCTCTCTCTCTTCTATCAAGATTCTTCTTCTATCATCCTCCTTTATCCTTCCCTTGTACACATAGAGACTTTTTCCTCCCCTCCCTTCCTCATATCAACAATTTCTCCTCCTCTCCCTCCCTCTAACTACCTCCCTAGATAGGGACTTGCCCCTCCCCTCTAGCTCCCTATCCTATATCGAGGCTACCCCCTACTCTCTACCTCCCCTCTCTTCCTCATATCAAGAATTTCTCCTCCTCCCCCTCCCTCTAACTACCTCCCTAGATAGGGACTTGCCCCTCCCCTCTAGCTCCCTATCCTATATCGAGGCTACCCCCTACTCTCTACCTCCCCTCTCTTCCTCATATCAAGAATTTCTCCTCCTCCCCCTCCCTCTAACTACCTCCCTAGATAGGGACTTGCCCCTCCCCTCTAGCTCCCTATCCTATATCGAGGCTACTAGGCTTACCAGACGTCCGCTTTTCGGCGGACATGTCCTCCTTTTTATACGTTTGTCCTCCGTCCGCCCGCCTTTTTTAAATAGAGCAAAATGTCCGCCTTTTTGAAGTTTTGGCCTCAAAAATCCAATTTACGTAATGTATCGTTTTCCGTTGAGAAGAGGACATCAGGACTCGACCTTTTAAAAAGTATAAATATAATTTTTGTGCAATTAAGTCCATGTACAATGTACGTACATTCAGTAGGTATATTAATAGGTGGTAGGTATGTACCTAGGTACACTGTAATTACATAGATTAAAAAAAATAATAATAATAAAATAAAATATGTTACTTATTATACTGGTGGTTTTTGTGTTGATTATTTTCTGCATCCTCATTTTGGTTGAAATGTCCGCCTTTTTTAAGCCAAAATGTCCTCCTTTTGAAATTTGTCTGGTAACCCTAGACTTGAAGAAAGATCTTAAACAGATAAGGTTCGTTCTCGGAACGGCTGGCTTTCTCCTATCCTGTCCTCCTTCTCTCTTCGCTTTCGGAATGATAAGACCTTAGCAGTTACCTTCATTCAGTTGCCTCTAACTTGATGTTTAAGTTTTAACTTGATGACTTTGCATTTTTAGTTTCTCTGTGTGTCTTTTTGATTTTTTGTCTTCATAACTGCTAAAGGGTTTATCCTACAGATAAGGTTCGTTCTCGGAACGGCTGGCTTTCTCCTATCCTGTCCTCCTTCTCTCTTCGCTTTCGGAATGATAAGACCTTAGCAGATACCTTTAGTTCCCTCTAACTTGATGTTTAAGTTTTAACTTGATGTTTAAGTTTTAACTTGATGACTTTGCATCATTTAGTTTCTCTGTATGTCTTTTTGATTTTTTGTCTTCATAGCTGCCAAAGGGTTACCCTATTTTCATGGAAGTTGGTAAAAACATTTACAACAAAAAGAAAATTTTGCCCTGATCGAGGACTGGAAGGTCTCCGTGTACGAGCCGTTTTTCCAAGTTCTACACAGTTCAACCTACCTATGAAAATAAATAAGACCTTGTTTTAGACTGCGGGAGTAAAGGGACTTTTCAGTCTCATTCTGGCAGGATAAACAAGGTATATTCTATTCTATTCTATTCCACACAGACACAGTTCACTTACCTGAGATTTCAACCCATATTACATTGTTTCTCAGCCTAAAATAAAATTCAAGATTTCAGATCATTATTTCTCATTTACAAAATTTCACGTTTCCTAATGATGTTCAAAGTTGAAGGGAGATTAGTGCGGAGGTAACGAGGGGGAGATTCAGGAGGTAGACGGTGGAGATAGGAGGTAGAAAATTGAGATAGAGGGGAGGTAAAGTGGAGATAGAGGGGAGGTAAA
>NW_007382823.1:0-7456 GCF_000475195.1 Diaphorina citri | reverse complement strand
CCTTGGAAACAAACTTGTATTAATGAACTTTGGGAAGTAAAATTTCATTTAATTTTCTCAGGCTCTCTCTTCCCCACGATTTCTATGCGAGAGATCCATAACCCGGGTCTTGATTATAATTATCATTAACTATCTTAATCTTCTATCTTCCCTCTTATCTTCCCTCCTATCTTATAATCTTCCCTCGAACTTCTGGCGTTGAAAAATCCCGTGGGCGTTGCCCTAGAAGAGATTAATCTGTGATGAATTTACAACCCTAGAGGTTGTGCTGTATTAGTTACTTGCTGGGTATACGTAGCTTTGAGGGATTTATTTGCATAGTTGTGAGGGATTTAGTCGCATAGTTTTGAGGGATTTAGTTGCATAGTTGTGAGGGATTTAGTCGCATAGTTGTGAGGGATTTATTCGCAAAGTTGTGGGGGGATTTTTTTACATAGTTGTGAGGGATTTAGTTGCATAGTTGTAAGGGATTTATTTGCATAGTTGTGAGGGATTTATTTACACAGTTGTGAAGGATTTATCTACACATGGGGTCTATGGGATTTATTCACACAGTTGAATGGGGTTTATTTACATAGTTCTGTGGGATTTATTTACAGAGTTGTGAGGGATTTATTTACAGAGTTGAGTGGGATTTTTACAGAGTTCTTTGGGATTTATTTCCATAGTTGTGTGGGGTATACTTACCAATTTAACAGAACCTGTTTGCTATGGCTGTGTTTTCCTGTATTTCTGATGCAGAGATTTCTCTCAGAAAACCTCAACGGAACACAACTTACCTGGAATCATAAAAATAAACAATTAAATAATTATTAAGGACGTAAGGCATACAAAGGTAGCTAAGTATCTAAGATAGGTAATAACGAGTACCTAATACAACGCCAGAAATCACCTGTTTTGAAATTGAATCTAAAACTAAAATGTCAATTTCTTGACATCTTTCAGTTTTCTGAGAAATATGAAATGTCAAAGAAGAAATAATATTTTCAAGGTAGACCTTTTTTCCTGTGGAAATTTCAATCAACAGGAAGATAAACCTCAACTTTTCCAGACTCGCTCGGCCTCGTCTCTAAAACCGCTCTAGCGCTTTTTTTTCTTCATATAAAAATTAAAAAAGAGAACAGTTATTATTTTATTATCATAACTTCGGGTTTAACTTTGACAAAAGGGGGGGAGGGGGGTTCCCAAAAAAAAAAAAAAATTTTTTTTTTTTTTTTTTTTTTTTTTTTTTTTTTTTTTTTTTTTTTACTGGTGGTACTTTTTCTTTATCCAGACAACATCTTTAGACTTTTTATCGCTACGAAAAAACTTCCCTGAACTTTTTGACGAGATCAAAAAAGTCTTGAGGAGGAGAAGAAGGAGGAGGAGGAGCAGGAGGAGGAAGAGGAGAAGAATGTATAATAAATAGGTACTGTAATAAATACAGTACCTATTTATTATACATTCTTCTCCTCTCTCTGCCATTTTTCTCAATTTCTGTCTCTCTCCTTCCTTGCTTCCTCTCTCTCACACACACACACACACACACACACACACACACACACACACACACACACACACACACACACACACACACACACACACACACACACACACACACACACACACACACACACACACACACACACACACACACACACACACACACACACACTCTCTCTCTCTCACACACACACACACACACACACACACACACACACGTCGCCAATATAAATATAATATTCAATAACTTACACAAATCCCAATAATAATACCCCCTCCCTCCTCTCCTTTACCTCCCCTCCTGTCCTTCTCAATCACCCTCCGTTCCCCTCCCCTCTACCCACCACTTCATTTGGATTTAAGCTTCTTTTCAAATTGAAAGCGTAATTAATTCCTACCCCTCCCTTCCCGGTCATAATTTACCTCACTTCCCCTCCTCTCTTTCTGAATTCAGCTCACTTCCCCTACCTTCCTGTTCTAAATTCCCCTCACTTCACCTACTTTCCTGTTCTTATTTCCCCTCACTTCCCCTACTTTCCTGTTCTTATTTCCCCTCCCTTCCTGTTCCCAATTCACCTCACTTCCCCTCCTATCGTTCTGAATTACCCTCACTTCCCTTTCGCCCACTAACACTCTTATTCTCTGGCTCTCTTCTTCCTCTTTTTTTAATTTTTACTACAATTTCTCCTACTTTCCTCTTCGAGAGTTTCTCCCCTTCTCTCTCCTTCTTCTTCTCCTCCTCTCTTTCTCTATTTCCCTCTCCTCTTGCTCCTTTCGAGCAAAGAGGAAACTCTCCTGTTCTATTTCCCTCCCCTCAACCCCTGCTTTTGTAATCTCCCCTCCTTTATCTTCTCGTTTTCCTCCTCCTCTTCTCCCTCCTCCGCTTCCCTCCCCTCCTTTCTTATTTTCTATTCTTCTCGCCCGTTTTCTTCTTTCTTCTTCAATGTTGAAGTTCAATTTACCCCTCCTTCCTTTCTCTCTATCAATGATCTCTTCCCTCTCACTTTTTCCTTTCCCTTCCTCACCAATTTCCCTTTGTCCTATCTTCCCCACCCACACGATAGTATCGGGTAAGAGTATTCCTAACTGAAAGAGATCAAATTGTCCCTTCAGATAACTTGAGACTCTCTTTTTTCAATTGAGATGGTTTTGATCTTTTGATTAAAGGTGCTCGACTTGGTGAATTAGGACTGGAATTTTTCCTAACTTTCGATGAGTGTAGCACATCTCGGAGAGAGAGAGAGAGAGAGGGAGAGAGAGAAAGAGAGAGAGAGAGAGGGAGAGAGGGAGAGAGAGAGAAAGGGAGAAGAGGAGGGGAAGTGAGGTAAATTATGACCGGGAAGGGAGGGGTAGGAATTAATTACGCTTTCAATTTGAAAAGAAGCTTAAATCCAACCCCTTCTTTTGTAATCTCCCCTCCTTTATCTCCTCGTTTTCCTCCTCCTCTTCTCCCTCCTCCGCTTCCCTCCCCTCCTTTCTTATTTTCTATTCTTCTCGCCCGTTTTCTTCTTTCTTCTTCAATGTTGAAGTTCACTTTACCCCTCCTTCCTTTCTCTCTATCAATGATCTCTTCCCTCTCAGGCTCTCACTTTTTCCTTTCCCTTCCCCACCAATTTCCCTTTGTCCTATCTTCCCCACCCACACGAGAGTATCAGGTAATATTATTCCTAATTGAAAGAGATCAAATTGTCCCTTCAGACTCTCTTTTTTCCATTGAAATGGTTTTGATCTTTTGATTAAAGGCGCTCGACTGCTGAACAAGACTGGAATTTTTCCTAGGTTTCGATGAGTGTAGCACATCTCGGAGAACGAGAAAAAAAAAGAGAGAGAGAGAGGGAGAGAGAAAGGGAGAGAGAGAGAGAGCATGAGATGTGCTATACCGTATTCTATCACCAATCTCCATATTCGATCATGAAAAAGGATAAATAACTTTTTTTTCTCTCCCTTTCGGTTGAACAACTTTGGATATTTCAGGCGGACCCCATTGTCTCAGAGAGAGAGAGAGCATGAGATGTGCTATACCGTATTCTATCACCAATCTCCATATTCGATCATGAAAAAGGATAAATAACTTTTTTTCTCTCCCTTTCGGTTGAACAACTTTGGATATTTCAGGCGGACCCCATTTCTTCCCACCATTGAGGGCGATGAATCGAAAGGACAAAGGAAAATAAGGTCCTGAATGATAACAGAGCCTCAGGGGCTTACCAATAAAGGTTCGAAAGGAGCAAAAAAGAAATAAGGAAAGTAAAAATGTGGAAAGATGATTGGAAAAAGAAAAGAAGGAGGAGGAAGAGGAGGAAAGGGAGGAGAAGAAAAACTGGTGATGGAAATGAAACGGATGGGCACAGGGAGATATGGAAAGGGAGGGAGAGGGAGGAAGGAGAAAGAAAGAAAGGATGAGATATGACAAAAGAAAACTGATGAAGAGTGGGAAGGGAACGACGGCTCAGGTAAAAATGATGGAAAATAAAGTGGAAAAGTTGGGTTGTTTCTGTGAGCAGTTGGGATTTGGGGTCTCCATCACATGGAAATGTCTCTTCTCATTAAGTTCCACTTTCAGAGAGTGGTGTGGGGTGTGGGACTTAGAGTGGGTTGTGGGGCTAAATGTGGGCTGATAGGTTATGGGATTTTAGGAAAAAATCATTGTGTGTGTGCTGGATTTACTGCGACCTTTTAGTTTTCTAGTAGTTTCATCAGTGATGACATTGGTCATGGCTCGTGGTTCTACTGATTTGATTATCTTAGAGAACTCAAAAGGAAAAGGACTGATTCAATACCTACCTAATCATCACCCATGATTAGGTACCTAATAGTCCTAAACTAAAATGGACGCGGCACATCAGGGATCAGGAAGAGACCGCCTTAACATAATAATAATACCTAATCATGAAGGGAACGACGGCTCAGGTAAAAATGATGGAAAATAAAGAAAAAAATGGGCGAGAAAGCGTAAAGAGTGGAGGAGGGGTGAGAGAAATAAGAGAAATGAAAAATAGCACTGATGATTGACCTGGGCAAAAGATATTATGATCAGTGGCGGACATTCAAGATATTCAAAGGTGCCTTTGACAGCCAAATCGTTTGCAAAAAGTTATTGATGGGGGAAAAAATCTCAGCGAATTTCAGCCACGTGTTTTGACACTAAAAACTGACCATCGAAAATTTGACCCGATTACATTACTTTCCTTCCTATAGGATAAGGAAAGTAAAAATGGGCGAGAAAGTGTAAAGAGTGGAGGAGGGGTGAGGGAAATAAGAGGAATGAAAAATAGCACTGATGATTGACCTGGGCAAAAGATATTACGATCAGTGGCGGATATTCAGGATTTTCAAAGGTGACTAAGACAGCCAAATCGTTTGCAAAAAGTTCTTGATGGGGGAAAAAATCTCAGCGAATTTCAGACCCTTTTATTAAGCTGTGTCCACACAAAGTCTACCCCGTCGATCGAGGTCAACTAAAACCGTACGCTGCGCGCTGCCTTGACAGCAAAGATTCACCGATCCATCGAAGGTGTCGACCATGTGTGGACACTTATTAAGATCCCTTCAAAAGTGATAGTAAATGAGTTTCTTAGTACCTTCGTACTTTACTCAAATGACGAATTTTATCAGGAATGACTTTCATTGAAGGTGTCGACCATGTGTGGACACTTATTAAGATCCCTTCAAAAGTGATAGTAAATGAGTTTCTTAGTACCTTCGTACTTTACTCAAAATAAATGACGAATTTTATCAGGAATGACTTTCATTAGATTTTAGTTCTCAAATACGCCACTGACGATATGAGCACTACACTAACGTGTGACAGAATATGTTATCCAGGAACAAATGGAAATGACCTTTCCTCTCCCCTATCCTTTGTCCTCGTCACCTCCACTCTTCCACAGGAGGTCCTTATGATAAACTTTCTTCTTTTCCTCTCTCAAGCTCAAGAAGAAATCGTTTTGTCGGTGGGAGAAAAAGGAAAATAAAGGAATATTGAGGGAGATGGACAGGAGGAGAAAGAGAATATGAAAGAAGAAGTAGGGGATGAAGGACAGGAAAAAATATGAAAAGGTGAAGAAATGGGGAGGAGGAATATGACAGAGATGAGAAAAAGGAAAATAAAGGAATGAGGAGGGAGATGGACAGAAGGGGAAAGAGAATATGGAAAAAGAAGAAGAGGGATGAAGGACAGGGGAAATAGAGATGAGAAGAAGGACAGGGAAAAATGAAGGTTACTTAACGTATTCTTTCCTGGATAAAATACAGGAAAATCCTCTCTACACATTCCTTGCCGCCTGGTTGAAATGAAGTTTTATGGAAAATGTACTTGTCTTGAGTTTTCATGGAAGTGGCAAGTATGAAGCAAAGTAAAGGTAACCTATAATTCTATTAAGATTGTACAAAAGGTCAAAAAAGAAAAGGTAGGTATTGCTTTTCAAGATTTCCACAGGTAGTATGCCCTCAATATCGAATCTGACATCATCTCAACGACCAACGGTAAAGTGAATTGCAAAGGTTCGTCTTTAGCTCTACATAGTCTACCATAAAGACAACTGAAGCTACTCTGCAGAGAAGAGCACCGAGAAGATCTCCAATACTGATGGGTAGTTTTTGCAACCAAAATTAGCGTCAGGTTAATTGAACTCTTCAACATTATCTGACGAAAACTCGTTTCTTCGCATGTGCAGAAACGAGTTTTCATCAAATAACGTTAAAGAGTTCAGTCAAGGAGACGCTAATTTTGGTTGCAAATACTCTCTAACGAACCTGCCTTGATGCAAAAATAAACTTCAAATTTTTCGAAAAGCAATCAATTTTCTCTTCACGGAAAGCCTTTTCCTAACGAGTACCTGGAAAAGGGCTTACCTTAACGTATTCTTTCCTGGATAAAATACAGGAAAAACCTCTCTACACATTCCTTGCCTGCCTGGTTGAAATGAAGTTTTATGGAAAACGTATTTGTCTTGAGTTTTCATGGAAGTGGCAAGTATGAAGCAAAGTAAAAGTAACCTATAATTCTATTGAGATTGTACAAAAGGTCAAAAAAGAAAAGGTAGGTATTGGCTCTTCAAGATTTCCACAGGTAGTATGCCCTCAATATCGAATCTGACATCATCTCAACGACCAACGGTAAAGTGAATTGCAAAGGGTCGTCTTTAGCTCTACAGTCTACCATAAAGACAACTGAAGCTACTCTGCAGAGAAGAGCACCGAGAAAATCTCCAATACTAATGTCTAATGGGTAGTTTTTGCAACCAAATTTAGCGTTAGGAATTTGAACTCTTCAACATTATCTGACGAAAACTCATTTCTTCGCATGTGCAGAAACGAGTTTTCATCAAATAACGTTAAAGAGTTCAGTCAAGGAGACCGCTAATTTTGGCTGCAAATACTCTCCAACGAACCTGCATTGATGCAAAATAAACTTCAAATTTTTCGAAAAGCAATCAATTTTCTCTTCACGGAAAGCCTTTTCCAAACGAGTACCTGGAAAAGGGCTTAGACAAATTCCATCCCAAATCAAAACTTTCTTCTCCAGCCCACCACCACGTCTCTAATGAATTCCACGCATCAGAGAAAAGTGAAGTGGCTTTCAACTTTCAAGTTCAAGAAGTGTTTTTCCCTTCAAACACAAACTTTCTTCTCCAGCCCACCACCACGTCTCTAATGAATTCCACGCATCAGAGAAAAGTGAAGTGGCTTTCAACTTTCAAGTTCAAGTGTTTTTCCCTTCAAACAAGAAGTTATTGGCTCTCCATGCACCACTTCAGATATACAAAAGACGGAAGGTCAAGAACGCCTGAAGCTCTTGGACGAGAAGTTTTGAAAGAAGAAAGATGAAAAGTTGTGAAGGAAAATATTTTCCGATACTACCATCAAGGCAAAAAGATGTTTTCTTTTTGTGCTTAAAGTGGGTTCACACGCTCAAGCCATTTGCACAAGTGAATCGTAGCATTAGTTATAGTGTGTGAACGCAGGCTTGAAG
>NW_007382822.1:0-7459 GCF_000475195.1 Diaphorina citri | reverse complement strand
ATCAGTGGTAACATTTTCTTTGGCACACCGATATACTTCAAAATTATCAGTGGGGAGAGACATACTTTTTTTTTTTTTTTCAAAATTATCAGTGGGAAAGACATATCTACATTATCTTTCTTCGAAATTATCAGTGGTAACATTTTCTTTGGCACACCGATATACTTCAAAATTATCAGTGGGGAGAGGCATACTTTTTTTTTTTTTCTTTTCAAAATTATCAGTGGGAAAGACATATCTACATTATCTTTCTTCGAAATTATCAGTGGTAACATTTTCTTTGGCACACCAACATACTTCAATACTTTTTTTTTCTTCAAAATTATCAGTTGGAAGGACATGCGTTTTTTTTTATTATCAGTGGGAAAGACATAAATACTTTTATTTTCTTCAAAATTATCAGTAGGAAAGACATAGGTACTTTTTTTAGTCCGTCCTTCCTTTATTATTACAACAGTAATAAAAAGGTATACTTAAGGGACGGACTATTGTATTCGCTTCGGTGTCGTCTGTGTGTCTGTCAGTCTGTCTGTCTGTTGCCATAGAAGGACTTATCCAAACCTGGTCGACCTATATATCAAATTTAAGGTCTTTTTACCAGGATCACGAAAATGGTGGTGCAAATTTTGTCCAGAAAACCGTAAAGCCAAAAAAACTGGTTTTTGGGGGATTTTTTTCACATTTTCTCACACAAATGAGCTCTGATCTCGAAATTTGTCGCGACGACCTATGAACTCAAAGCGAGAAAGTTTTAGATAACACTTCAGCCGATCATTTAAGACCGGTTTTAGCGTTACCTATGTTAAGCTACGCCGAGAAAGGCCAATAAATGGATGGGTGACATTATATTGGGAATAAAGGGAGAACGGGCTCCAGTCTTGATTTTAAATCATTACATGAAAGTAAAATAAAAAAATCAAATCAAGAATAATAATAAACTGAAAATTAAACAAATTATGTAGGTACATAGATAGGTACTGATTTTCTCTAATCACTACGGGCTAAAAATTCCCGGAGGGACGGACACAGCTTGTTTTTCTTTCATTAAATCTAGAAAGGAACTGCACAAGTTTGTATACCTATACATTTTTGGTAGAGAAGGATTTTTTTTTTTTTTTACTTTCTATTTTTTGATTGAATAATTGCATTTGCCGATGTTATGAAATGGCGCTTGCTTTTCTATAGATGCAAAATTTGTCAAAAGCAGGAACTTAAAGAGAATGGGATAGTAGAGAGACTTCAGTATTTTCATGTTTGTTCTGATTCGATGACTTTGGGATTTCTAAGAGAGATGATTACCTATAAAAATCTGTTTCATTACAAGGATACTAGCATAAGAAGTGACTGATGAATAACTTCACAACTGACTGATGACTAACCTCATAAGGACTGACAGACCTTGTCCCACTGGAGGACGTTAAACCGTTATACTGATACTGTACTAGCACTTCACAGGTGGAAAGTCTCTGGCAGACAATTCCTGTGAATATCATTCTCTCTGCGCTGGAGGTCATTTTCAAAACATGCCTTGAAAATACATATATCGATTTCCCCACATGCATAACACCTTGCAGTTGAACTTCACATTCATCATACTTGAAAATTAATGGGGGAAAAAATATAAATAAACGTTGTCACCCACTACCTTCCTACCTCACATAGCATTTAGCTTGGGCATGGTCCAAGTAATTTGCACCACTGAGAATCCGAATAGCCCCCTTTTGCAGGATAAAGAGTTGGGTGGCACTGGAAGAGTGGCCCCATAGTAGTATCCCATATGTTAGAATCGAATGAAATAACCCATAATAGGCATTTTTTAGTACAGATGGGGAAACTTCCGTTCGTAATTTGCGAAGAAGGAATAGCCGGCTACTCAGTTTAGCTGAAACATAATTAATGTGAATATGCCACTTCAGTTCTGGATCAACATGAAAACCTAGCAATTTGACAGAAGATGGATTTTCCATAGATATATTTTTAAGACTGAAAATGATGTGCTGAGTTTTTGATTGATTCAAATGTAACCTATTTGAACCAAACCACATCTGTGCCCGAGTCAAAGCGATCTCTCCCTTACGAATTACTTCCTCCTCGTTATTATCGCTAACAAAAAGCGTTGAATCATCCGCAAAGATGGTAGCCTTTGCGTGGGAAGGTAAGTTTGAGGGTAGGTCGTTTATGCAAAGTAAGAAGATCAACGGACCTAAAATTGAACCAGTTGGAATCCCCGTGTTAATTAGGCGCGGATCTGAAAGATTTTCTCCCAGCTTTACTACTTGTGATCTATTTGCTAGGTAGTTTTTTTCCCTCCAATGTTCTAGCTTAAAAAAAAAAAAAACTTGCCAAGTAAGTTAAGTGCAAGAAGTTGCGAATGTAAAAAAAAAAATATTAAGGGAAAATGGTTCTCCGTGGACGGAGGTGACCTGGATTTTGGAAGGAGAGACAGGTTAAGGTGAGAGAGGACAGGCAACTTGGACCAAAGACACCAAAGTAAAGATCTCAGAACGATTGAGGGCCGAAATTTTTGGAAAGGATATATAAATCTCGCGCGCATCACGAACAGATCGATTACAACGGTTACGTAATACTTTAAACTTATCAAAATGATGTTGGGAACGTGTTTGTTTGTATTTAGTAAACACTCGATCTCTTCGCTTCATGAGACTCAATATCTCAGGGCCTAGCCATGGCGTAGGGAGATATTTCACCCTGGCATTTTTAAGCGGAGCATGCTTGTTTAGAAGTCCTGTTATCAAATTTGTAAACGTTTCAACTTTGGCATCGATATCATTCAATTCAGTCAAGACATCCCAAATACACCTATCTGCATCACTAATCAAATTGTCAATGTTCATATTACGGAAATCCCTGAACCTGATTTTTCATAAAGAATATTTTAATCTACCAAGTTGATAAGCCATGAATATTAAATCATGGTGTGAAAAACCAGGTGCAGAAACCTGCTCATAATATTGAACTTTATTAGGCGACTTAACAATTGCCAGATCCAGTAAACTCTGATAGTTGTCCAAGTAAAATGTAGGTTTAGAAGGTAGAATAGACAAACCAACAGATTTTACTAAATCCTTAAATCTTTTAGATTGGACATTATCGACATCCAGATTGCAATTGAAGTCACCCATAACAATAACATCATCATAATGAGGCAGATAGGTACTAAGGAGAGTATGAAGATCGTCAGAGTAAGCTACCTTGGGCGGCCTGTAAACAACAACTAACATGAGCTTCTTATGACAATAAAGAACCTCCAATAGAATAAAATATATTCTATTGTGTTGTGTGTTCCTAATATTCGCGTCAGAACATTGAATTATTGAAAACTCAATACCCTCGCGAAGATAGATTCCCACCCCACCACATCCCGAATGCAGTCTATCGTTCCTTACCAAGTGAAAGCCAGGAATTTTAGCAACCACATCAGGTAAGCTGGGCTTAAGAAAAGTTTCTGAAACTAGGATTGCATGAAAACATACATTACTGAACGTGGATAAGAGATCAGCGTGATGCGCCACCAGAGACTGAGCATTGATATGGGCAACCCTGAAGGAAGCTGAGAATGGAGTTAACTGCTGAAGTAGTGCTGTCGATAGTGGAGGAGACGAAATGGACTGCTGAGAATCTTGGGAATCGCCGGGAGCATGCTTGTTAAGAAGTCCTGTTATCAAATTTGTAAACTTTTCAACTTTGGCATCGATATCATTCAACTCAGTCAAGACATCCCAATTACACCTATCTGCATCACTAATCAAATTGTCATTGTTCATATTACGGAAATCCCTGAACCTGATTTTTCGTAATGAATATTTTAATCTACCAAGTTGATAAGCCATGAATATTAAATCATGGTGTGAAAAACCAGGTGCAGAAACCTGCTCATAATATTGAACTTTATTAGGCGACTTAACAATTGCCAGATCCAGTAAACTCTGATAGTTGTCCAAGTAAAATGTAGGTTTAGAAGGTAGAATAGACAAACCAACAGATTTTACTAAATCCTTAAATCTTTTAGATTGGACATTATCGACATCCAGATTGCAATTGAAGTCACCCATAACAATAACATCATCATAATGAGGCAGATAGGTACTAAGGAGAGTATGAAGATCGTCAGAGTAAGCTACCTTGGGCGGCCTGTAAACAACAACTAACATGAGCTTCTTATGACAATAAAGAACCTCCAATAGAATATATTCTATTGTGTTCCTAATATTCGCGTCAGAACATTGAATTATTGAAAACTCAATACCCTCGCGAAGATAGATTCCCACCCCACCACATCCCGAATGCAGTCTATCGTTCCTTACCAAGTGAAAGCCAGGAATTTTAGCAACCACATCAGGTAAGCTGGGCTTAAGAAAAGTTTCTGAAACTAGGATTGCATGAAAACATACATTACTGAACGTGGATAAGAGATCAGCGTGATCCGCCACCAGAGACTGTGCATTGATATGGGCAATCCTGAAGGAAGCTGAGAATGGAGTTAACTGCTGAAGTAGTGCTGTCGATAGTGGAGGAGACGAAATGGACTGCTGAGAATCTTGGGAATCGCCGGCACTGTGACTGTGCCATTGTCATTGAATGGTCGATAGTGGAGGAGACGAAATGGACTGCTGAGAATCTTGGGAATCGCCGGCACTGGAACTATCTGAAAAAACATTTCCCGGAAAGTTTAAAACATCACTAGAAAGCGACATTTTAGGAATGTGATAAGTATATTACAATGACCTTGTTTTAAAAATTAAAATTTAAAATTAAAACCCCATCAATGACTGTGGAAAATGGATGGTACAAATGCGATCCAACAAAAAATTAAGAACCTATCAGACCCAGGAAAATAATAATAATAATAGTCATCAAAATCTCCTGTTGGATCGACTTATTTGTACAAACATATAGAATTATTAAAATCTACGGCCATGGCGTTTCTTCTTCTTCTTCTTATTGAGGCTGGAGGAAGTACCAGAGCCCTTGAACTGGTTCTGATTGACAGGAGTAGAGAATGCAGAACCGAAGGTTGACTCAGCAGCCTCAGGAGTAAATACTGCAGGAGGAGGAGGAGAAACATTGGGAACAAGGGTAGAAGATGCTTGAGGAGGTGAATGAACATTATCACCACGGAGAGCATGGATCAGGTCATCAAGCTGACGCATACTTGTGACTGTAAACTTCCTGGAATCATGTTTGATAATGATGCGTCCATCCATTGTCCATACATTCTGCAATGAGAAGATTATATGCTGCTACTATAGGGAAATCCTTAAAAAAAGTCCAATATATTGGAATAACATATTGAATTCCATGTTTTCAGGTGTTCTACTTTTAAAAAAAAAAAAAAAAAAATTCAGGAAGCCATATTACAGATGGACAAGATGGCGGCTAAATAAGACAAATAAATTAATTTTCTATTCTTTTAATTTAGTTTATGCCAAGCTGTACATAATTTTTGACATGTGGATACGGTGCGGTGATTCTGTGAGAACACCAAATGTTTGTGAAAGTAGGAACAAAATTTCACAATTATTGCCCTGGTTTTGTCCGAGTTCCGTTGTGGACCAATGCGGTGCGTCCGATCAATGTGACAGAACTGGATGTCCAGCTTCATATCATGGAAAACTTTCAGGACTACATTGACACAATCTTCGCCCGCCTGCTCAGGAACACCATGGAGTAGAACACAATGTTGACTAAGACAACATCTCAAATAACGGACTACAGGTACACAGCACAACTTTGTGGGCTTTCAAGTACTGCCCTTCAGCAGATCGCAAATCTACTAACGTTTCATTTTCAAGTACATAATTCAACACAGATATGAGGGTTACCTGGTTCGACCGCAGGCAAAACTCTTGAGATCCTTCTGTCATCTTTTTATCTATTATCACTGACTGTCGTATGTATGAAAGCTAAAACTAAAACTTAAATAGTGTAACATCCTTGCAGCAGACAGCGCAGGTAAGCTTTTACCTGGATTGAAAATTGTTGTGAGGGGCTTGTTATCTGTTATAAGAATAAATTTCCTACCGTAAATGTATTGAAAGTATTTTTTCATGCCCCAGAATATCGCCGTAGCCTCAGTGACAGTTACATTGTCACTGAGGATCGTCGCACCAATGTAACTGTCACTGAGGATCGTCGCACTGAAAGAAAGAAAAGAGATCGAGAACCGAAAGAAAAGAGATCAAGGGGATGCTAACATTGGTATGAACACCTTGGGTACTGTTATAAATCTACTTTGATAATCGAAAGATAGGGGAATTATAGTTTCGAGTTTATAGATAAATAGGTAAACAGATATAGCACGTGTAGAAATTTAGAAAAAAATAGGAAATTAAGTTAACAAAAAAGTTAATGTTAAAAATATGTTTAACGGTTCAAAAGATAGGACAATTTTCGAGAAAAAACACAAAATTACACTTATAGTGATACAAAATACACAAGACTAGAAAAATTAATTAATCACAGAAAATTTTTGTCACATACATTTACATGGGCTGTGTATGTCACATACATTTACATGAATGAATTTGATTTTACATTTACATGAATGATACAAGGTAAATAGGTACTCGCAGTATGAGTATGCGTAATATCTCTAGTCGTACTATTGCCTAACTTTAAAGCACAGTTCTCAGTTGTCATATGACTATAATTTAATTGAATGTTATGCACATTAATCAGAGTTGTGAAGTAATGATTACTTGATGGAATTAATTACTAATTCTAATTACTAGCTCATGTAGTTGTAATCAGTTTGGGCAATTACAAATTACTGCCTACTAAATGTACTGGCGATTACCCATTACATTTCACGAAGTAATTGTATTTGATAGGACCAACTACTAATTCCTAGGAAAGTAATTGAAGTCGCAATTCCGATTACATTTGATGTAATGGGTAGTTAATTACATTGTAATTGGGATTCCAATACCCATTACAAATGAGGTGAGGGTAATATAAGTAGGTGGGTAGCTTGTCGTCAAATGGAGGGTAGTGGGTGGCCCAACGTCAAAAAAGCTGCATTTCGTCAGGAAAGCACCAAATTTGGCATGGACCTTCATTTAGACCATATAAAACTTTTAGGAAGGGGTGACACCGAAAACCATGTATACGAACAAAATGGCGGCCTTTTTTTCAAAATGGCGGCCAAAAAAAGGGGTTTTTTGAGAATATCTCGTTTCCAGTAACTTTTTTCTAATAACAATAAATGAGAAAGTTGTTTGTCTTTTTATTTTCTACATTCCATACATTTACACTTTTTCTCTAGGATGTACCGTAATCCCGTACCGTAATGATTTTTCCAATATGGCGGCCAAAAAGAGGTTTTCTCACAATATCGCGTTCCCAGTAAATTTTTTCGAATTTTTTTTTTTTGAAAAGTTGTTTGTATTTTTGTTTTCTACATTTTATACATTTACACTTTTCTTCTAGGATGTACCGT
>NW_007382821.1:0-7463 GCF_000475195.1 Diaphorina citri | reverse complement strand
AGAACAACGGTCTTTGTGATAACAGCTTGCTTTGTCACATGTCCTGGTCCCTTGAATGAAAAGCAAACAAAACTGTCAAAAAACAATCAAACAAAAAAACAAACAAGGGAAATATGTGAAAGATGATGTCATGTGTAAAACACGGACTGAATCAGCCAAGTAGACAACAATGGACTTAAGGTGATCTTTAATCAGGATTAACCCGCTGTCGATCGACGAGGTGAATCTATGTTGTCGAGGCAGTGTGGACGGTTCAGTCGACATCGATCGACAGCCAGTTGACTACTTGTGGACATAACTTTATACCTATGTATTTTCAACTTTTTGATGAGAGGGTAAAAATTTTGAAATTAGAATCGGACAGACACCTAATCAACTCATTAATGAAGACGTTGCTAAATTTCAAATTACCTACATACACATGTATGTAGGTAATTCTAGGTACAGTGTGGACGGTTCAGTCGACATCGATCGACAGCCAGTTGACTACTTGTGGACATAACTTTATACCTATGTATTTTCAACTTTTTGAGGAGAGGGTAAACATTTTGAAATTAGAATCGTACAGACACCTAATCAACTCATTAATGAAGACGTTGCTAAATTTCAAATTACCTACATACACGTGTATGTAGGTAATTCTAGGTATGTAGGTACTTAGGTATATGTAGGTTCTTACGAGTACCTTGGGTAATAATTTCGCCCATGGATTGAATTTAAATAAATTGTTGATTCTAGGTATGTAGGTACTTAGGTATATGTAGGTTCTTACGAGTACCTTGGGTAATAATTCCGCCCATGGATTGAATTTAAATAAATTGTATTTGTTCATTGTATTAGACTTTAGAGAGCATGGACAAAAGCATTAACAATAATTTAACATTTAACAGTTTAATCTTTAATGCTCGTATCTTCAGTATCAGGCACTAATGTTCTCGAGAGTGATCCATACAATTTCATAAATATTAAAAAGGTAGGTTGGTACATTGTTTAGAGAGCTATCTAGATCAGGGGATTCAGGGGGTACCAAACCAAACATCTCTAGTTTTTTAAGGGGTTTGATAGAGGGAACTTAACTGCCAAGGTCTTATAGTTCGAAAATCGAAGAGAGAAGGAAAACACGATAGGAGAAAGCCAGCCGTTCCGAGAACGAACATTATCCGTTCAGGATAAAATCCGCCCCGGGCGGGAAAACCTTATAGATACTTTAACTGTTTACTTTAACTCCCCATTAACGCCGCATGGCTAAATTGTGGTATTTGTAAGCATAAAGATGTAAAATAAACAAAATCTCTCCATCTTTGCAAGAACATAGGTACCGTGTCACAGTGTCATCAGAAAACTATTCAAACTATGTTACTGCACTTTACTTATCCCTGACTCAGATGATAATAAAATTAAGTATATTTTATGTAAAAAAAAAAAATCCAATGTGAATTCTAGGTATGTAGGTACTTAGGTATATGTAGGTTCTTACGAGTACCTTGGGTAATAATTCCGCCCATGGATTGAATTTAAATAAATATTGTTGTTGTTCATTGTATTAGACTTTAGAGAGCATTCGCGAAATGGGAATTTTCGGTGATCTAAAAATAGAATGGTGGGTGAAGGAATATAACCTACAATTTGTACAAATGCCGATAGGTCAGTCAGTGTTATAGTTAGATTTTTTGAATCAGTCTCAGTTTTTCATTGATAGGTGAAACCCTTTTTGGTTTGTGATTTATGTACGAACTTTTTTCCGACTTTCTTTTTATTTAAAAGGACATAAAAAGTGGTTAATATTTGATTAAGTGCCTATAATCTCGCGAAAGAGGTCATTATTATACGTTATATCTGCATATTATTAATCAAGTAGGTATTACTTATATACTTATTCTTATATTATTATTTCAAATAATATTTTTCAGCTAATGTTTAACTAATTAATGGTCTCTTCTTTGAATTTATTCGTCCTGTCGGGAATCAAAAAACCATTTCCAATCTTCCAATATTTTCGTAACCCAAGGTTTCGTAACCTAACGCTTTCGGATCATCTTCTGTTATAGGTTACCAAAGGGACAACCATTGATTCTCATGCGGTGTAGTCCAGCCTATTAATCACGCCAAAAAATCCCTGATGTGTACCGCAGCCTATTGATCTTCCTCAAAAATCCCTGATGTGTACCGCAGCCTATTGATCTTCCTCAAAAATCCCTGATGTGTACCGCAGCCTATTGATCTTCCTCAAAAATCCCTGATGTGTACCGCAGCCTATTGATCTTCCTCAAAAATCCCTGATGTGTACCGCAGCCTATTGATCTTCCTCAAAAATCCCTGATGTGTACCGCAGCCTATTGATCTTCCTCAAAAATCCCTGATGTGTACCGCAGCCTATTGATCTTCCTCAAAAATCCCTGATGTGTACCGCAGCCTATTGATCTTCCTCAAAAATCCCTGATGTGTACCGCAGCCTATTGATCTTCCTCAAAAATCCCTGATGTGTACCGCAGCCTATTGATCCTGTGTAGCGTTCCTCATCTTGTGTGCTGTGCTAGTAGCATGCACACCACAGACCTCGGGCTGGCTCAGAAATCCGTGAATCTGGCGAAATCCGGACGATTATCATGGTAAGGAGAAAGGAACGCAGAAAGTGAGCTCTGATTTTATATTCGAAGTAGTTCGAAAATTTTGCGTAAATCGGTAGTTCGTCTGTTTGTTCCATCCCCGCCAGCCGAGTTACCTTGAAGGGTAGCGCATCTCCCTAAGCGCTAGGTTGGGGGTTCGATCCCCGGCCGGGACCGATTTTATCCTGAACGGATTAGGTTCGTTCTAGAAACGGCTGGCTTTGTCGCTTTTTGAACTCAAACACCTACAGTTTGGCTTTGGCTTGTTAGCTCACCAATCGGTTGGTTCAAATAGCCACCGGTTGTTTTACCATTCGTAGATTCCTATAAGCTTAACCTTTGGGGCACCAACTCTCAGGGTGGGCTTTTTGTGTATGGGTTGTTTGACCACAAACTGAACGGGACGCCGGGACACCCCCTGAAATTCGGGACTGTCCCGGCCAATTCGGGACGTTTGGCAAGCCTATTGTTAGCTCACCAATCGGTTGGTTCAAATAGCCACCGGTTGTTTTACCATTCGTAGATTCCTATTAGCTTAACCTTTGGGGCACCAACTCTCAGGGTGGGCTTTTTGTGTATGGGTCGTTTGACCACCTGTCCCTTCTTCCAGGGTGAAGCTGAAGCTCTTCATTCACAAGGAGTCCTCGTTTCTCAACTACGAACCCCCGCAGGACCTGACCCCCCACAGGTTCCTCACTTACTGCCTCACCTTACTCAACTCCGCGGACAATTTGCGGAGAGAGTTTCAACTCCTCAACTCACTCAGTATCGAGCGGAGTCAGTCCACGCATGTGGCGGTCCAGATCGGGAATCGGCCGAAGAATCGGTACATCAATGTTTTACCTTGTGAGTATATGTATATATTCTGGGTATTTTTCTTTTGTAAGGTGTATACGAGTAATAACGGTAATTTAATATTCTTAATTTCTTTGTTATTATTTCTGTATGTTCTTTAAACTTGAAATCGTTTTCTAAATACATTCCCAGATATTTACTTTTGAACAAATTCACAGCTAAAGCTGTAGTTTTATTTTACAAGAATATTAGAACAAGTAATAAACAAACAAGAATTACAAAAATTATACAAAATTACATTCTCTCATCCTCTCTTTATCACACTTATCACTTACCCAGATACTCCCCCCTTTCTGAAAAAGAATAGGAGATTAATTTAGATTTCTTCACTCATACTTTTTTTCTTTTGTAAGGTGTATACGAGTAATAACTTCAAAGTCTTTACTGACGGGAGTACAAGGCCTGCCGCTCATTGGAAGCGTAGTCGCGCGATATCTCCTGAAAATCCGCCACAAGAGTGTCCAAATCGTCACCCATCCGGGTATCAAACACGCCCAATGTTGTGCGGTGATTATTAGGTTACTACTTGAAATGTGGCTGCTCTGAGATCAATTAAAAGTTTTAGTTTAAAATCATTCGTCCGCGTCTCCTACGTCCAATACCGAAATTTCACAAGAGAGAAATCGTAGTAGATAATGCAACATTGTCAAATTAAACACAACATAATTGACCAGCAATTAAGACTTCAACTTAATTAGGTATGTTAATAATTGGCAAACCATGTCTTTAATTTGGCTTTGTTTATTTTGATGGGAAAATCCGTAGGTCATCCTGTCATGTAGGTTGTATTTATAGGTAGACTCGGGTTATGCCTATCCCAGTGGCTTGTTCTTCATGGAAGCTAGGAAAAACCTGGATTCTAAGACCAAAAGAAGATCGACTCTATGTATACACCTGAGTTATAGCTTTCCCTTTCGTAAATCTCACCCCACGCTACTGGTCTATCCTCTCCTGGGTGAATCAAGTCTAGAGTGATTCAGATATTTGAAGAAATAAATCATGGTAAAATCATCACACGTCATTCTTAGGTCTCTTTGTTTGAATCGGATTCACAATCGATGCAATTTCCGAGAAAACGCAACGATACGCAAAAAGGAAAAGACCTGTTGGGTGGAAAAACTCACTGAGTATCCTGCCATTAAAGCCTTGTGTAGATAATGGTAGAGGTAGAGCATTTAAGCAGAAAAAAACCATCCATAAGACAACTCGCCTTATATGTAGATGGTTCTTTTCTGCTCAATGCTGTCCTATTTGACGTTATAGATACCTAACACACTGCCCACAAACTTTTCTTAACTTTGCGAAATACCTATTAGATCAAACTACAACAAACCATCAAACTACATACCTTCCTATGTAGGTACTTTCTAGTAGGTAGGTACCTACATTTTGCATTTAATCAAAGTTAACTCCTACAATGTATGTAAATGAGAACATCCCATTGGTCCAAAATTTTTTTTGTTTTTTTTTTTTTTTTTCTTTTTTTACTACAATTAACAGCACTAATTAAGTGGGTCAAAAATACTTTGATACCTATCTAAAAGCTCGACGCCCGGTCGACTATGTTTGGACACACCTTAAAACGGATTTTTCCGTTACCTAGAATTGCTACCTGACGTAAGTTATACCTACACAGTCATAATCATAAGGATATTGGAAATTAATATTTGGCAAACCATGTCTTTAATTTGGCTTTGTTTATTTTGATGGGAAAATCCGTAGGTCATCCTGTGATGTAGGTTGTATTTATAGGTAGACTCGGGTTATGCCTATCCCAGTGGCTTGTTCTTCATGGAAGATAGGAAAAAAACCTGGATTCTAAGACCAAAAGCAGATCGACTTTATGTATACACCTGAGTTATAGCTTCCCCTTTCGTAAATCTCACCCCACGCTACTGGTCTATCCTCTCCTGGGTGAATCAAGTCTAGAGTGATTCAGATATTTGAAGAAATAAATCATGGTAAAATCATCACACGTCATTCTTAGGTCTCTTTGTTTGAATCGGATTCACAATCGATGCAATTTCCGAGAAAACGCAACGATACGCAAAAAGGAAAAGACCTCTTGGGTGGAAAAACTCACTGAGTATCCTGCCTTTAAAGCATTGTGTAGATAATGGTAGAGCATTTAAGCAGAAAAAAAACCATCCATAAGACAACTCGCCTTATGGACCTACATAGGTAGGTATGTAGTTATCTATACCTAACACACTGCCCACAAACTTTTCATAACTTTGCGAAATACCTATTAGATCAAACTACAACAAACCATCAAACTACATACCTACCTATGTATGTACTTTCTAGTAGGTATAAGGTACCTATATTTTGGATTTAATCAAAGTTAACTCCTACAATGTATGTAAATGAGAACATCCCATTGGTCCAAAGTTGGTCCAAATGTTTAAAAATCGGGAAATTGGTAGAAATACCTATCCACTCTTCCTAATAGGAAACAAAAAACACCAGATGTGTGGGGCTGAGGGCCTTAGGGCAATATTACCAAGATCAAAGTTAACTCTACCTACGCTGGACTGCACTGTGGGCCAGACTCCGAAAATTTTGGAGCATTAAGGTGTGTCCAAACATAGTCGATCGGCCGAGGATCGACATCGATCGATGGAATCTAGGTAATCTACACGTATGTTGTCGAGGCGGTTTGGACGGTTCAGTCGACATCGATGGACGACTATGTATGGACATACCTTTATACGCCACTTCTAAAATCGATCGAAAGCCCTGAAGTAATGTCCAATATATCTGGTTCCAGGGCCCTAATGGGATGAGGGAGAGGTTGGGTTTTAGTGGGTCTGAATGTCCCGGTATCCGGATATCAATCCCACTGGGCGTCTTTTTGAAGATTTCCCCCTCACCACAAAAAAAAACCTTCTAAAATTACCACAGTAAAAAACCCATTTACACCTATGCATAAACTAAATGGTCTGAGGCATACTACGGGATGGGCATGCTACGACACAGGCCACGAGCGTCTAATGTAGCAGTTGTTCCATTGCTACGAAATAAAAACGGCGGTGGAACACTCATCTTAAAAAAAAAAAAAATGTGTGAATTGCTCAGAATCGTGAAATTTTTTACAACTGTTAGGAAAATTTATTTGTACTGTTATCTAAAGGTTTATTGTTTTGATAGGTGTTTATCGAGGTCGAGGAGGTTGTACCTATTTACCTACCTACAGTAACGCACGTGTCATGTGTATAGGTAGTAATAGTAAATAGGTAATGTATAGTAATAATAAATAGGTAGTACCTACATAAATAGGTAGTAAATAGTAAAGGTAGCCTATGTGTATGAGTAATCATGCTCCGTTGTGCAACAATAACACGAGCGTATTGACATCAATAACTATCTAGCTACCTTTAGCTAGACCAGTGCTTTTCAAAGTTTTTGCCACTGCTGCACACTTTTCAAGAGTCCTAGCTTTCCGCGGCACCCCGCGCACATGATCACTATCAGTTAACATAAATGCTCTTTTAATACTTTTGTGATCTTTATCTAAAGAAAATCCCAAATCTCGCGGCACACTAAAGTGCCGCTGCACACAGTCTGAGAAGCACTGAGCTAGACAATAACCTACACCACCTATGGTAAATAATGCAAAAACTCTTGTAACTCCCATGTCAATTTTTTCTGTACTAAATACTTATGTACTTATGTGCCTACTATACCTATACTTAGGTGAATGAATAATATATATTCTTTTTGATTGTGTTCTGTAAGTACTCAGCTTCAATTTTTCTTATATGGTAATTTAATATTCTTAATTTCTTTGTTATTATTTCTGTATGTTCTTTAAACTTGAAATCGTTTTCTAAATACATTCCCAGATATTTGGCTTTATCTTTATAAGTTGTTGGTTGACACTGACAATTTTCTGAATTATAATACTTCAGTTCTAAACATTTCCTAGTGTGTATATAAACTTTTTTCCTTGACATGATTTCTTCTTTATTCTTTGGTGTACCCAATACCATTATCTCTGTT
>NW_007382820.1:1374-7468 GCF_000475195.1 Diaphorina citri | reverse complement strand
ATAACGCAGGAGAATATTTTGTACTTTCATCTGCATAGACATTGGTTCATTAGAAACAGCTTTCAGACGATGTTTCAGAGTTTGGACATTTCTCTCTGCAAGACCATTTGTTGCAGGATGTCCGGGTGCAATGAACTTTTGGAATATCCCGTGATTTGAACAGTAAGCATGGAATTCCTCACTTTGGAATATTGAAGCATTATCAGATACCATAACTTGTGGATAGCCATGTACTGAGAATATATTTTCCAAGAGGTTGATGGTATTTGAACTGTTGGGCGCGTCCTTGATAATTTTCACTTCGGCCCATTTTGACTTCGCGTCGACACAAACAAGAAAGTAATGTCTTTCAAACGGACCGGCATAGTCGATATGGATACGTTCCCAATTGCCTTGAGGAGGATCCCACGGATGTACTGGAGCTTTGGGCGGATTGGAACGCGTTAGGGCGCAATTTTGACAACTCCTCACCAATCGTTCGATATCCTTATCAATGTGAAACCAATACACGTAACGACGGGCAAGTTGTTTCATCTTCGTGATACCCAAGTGAGTTTCGTGAAGTTCATTCAGAACTATAGAACGTAGGGAGCTTGGAATAACAACTCTGTCTTTTCGGAAAATAATTCCATCAACAAGAGTGAATTCGGAATCAGTTGAATTATTCTTCAATTCTTGAATAATGTTGCGAAGTTCGGAATCTTTTTCCGTTTCTTCTTGGATAACTTGAGAAGTGATGTATTTGCTTGATATTTGAAATATTGTTTCAGCACACAACTGATTGACTTCATCTCCAATAAGTTGATCATTTGAGATTTGATAAGGTTGAACAGGAGCTCGAGATAAACAATCTGCGTTCTGGTTAAGTTCGCCTCGTTTGAATTGTACGGAATAATTGAATCCGGATAGAAATGAAGCGTATCTGAGAAGTCGAGCAGACGTCATCTGCGGTAATGCTTTGTATGGATGAAGAATTCTTGATAAAGGTTGATTGTCAGTTATGAGCAGGAAATGTCGACCAAATAAATATTTGTAGAAATGAGTAACGCCAAATATGATGGCAAGAGCTTCGCGATCAAGTTGACTGTAGTTTTGTTCAGACGTTGTGAGCGAACGGGAAGCGTATGCGATAGGTTTTTCAACTCCGTTGACAGTGTGACTCAACACGGCACCTACACCATAAGGACTTGCATCTGTTGTAAGTGAAACAGGTAAACTGGGATTGAATGGCATAAGTACTCGATCACTGCAGAGTTCTGACTTTAATTTCAGGAATGCGGATTCGCAATTTGAAGACCAAAACCATTTTTGGTTTTTCTTGAGAAGACATCGTAGTGGATAAGACATGGTCGAAAAATCGGGAATAAATCGAGAGTAATAGGTAACAAGACCCATGAATTGTTTGACTTGTTCGGGATTCGAAGGAGAAGTCATGTCTTGTATAGCTCGTACTTTGACTGGAGATTTACTGATCTTGTTGAACTCGACTACATGTCCCAAATATTCGATCTTCTCGGACAGGAATGAACATTTATTTTTATTGACGTGTAGATTGTATCGAGTAAGTTTCTGTAGACAAGCGACTAGATTCTGAAGACATTGTTCTCGTGTAGAACCATGGATGATAATGTCGTCGAAGTATGCTTCAACACCTTGAAGTCCTTTCAGAATTTGACACAGTATGCGATTGAAATCGGACGGCGCTGTCTTGATACCGAAACTTAGACGGTTCATGCGAAAAGTACCTCTATGTGTTGAGATGGTTTGTATCATGCTGCTTTCTTCATCGACCTTCAAGTGTAAGTAGGCTTTGTAGAGGTCTAATTTGCAGAAATATCGGGAGTTCCGGAGGCTGTGTAGAACATCATCGATTCTTCTTTCAAAAGGAACAATGCTTGAAAAATTAGGCTGGGTAGGTTTCAATTGTGCTACCAGTTGAGTAATGAAGTTATTCTGTTGCTGTTGAAATGAATTGAGAATTTCCTGTAGTTGTAAAGGATCCATGTTTGAAAATGAAAAATTGAATAATCTTACGTATCTTGAAATTCAATCTTGAAATCCTTGTAATGTTACGTATCTTGAAATCCTTGTAATGTTGTTCTCCTCGTCGCCAAACTATTGTATCTTTTGATTGTAATTGTATGTAAGGATTGAATAAAGGACAAGGGAAGGGTTTGTATGATAAGAGGGTTTATTGAAAGCAGAGAAATGTGAACAGAGGAATTTGTACAGAATGATAAAAAGATGTCTCAGAACTGGGAGAGTTTTTCCAGTTGTTGATTTCGTTGCTAGGAGACAATATTACTGGGTGGTTGTTGTTTTTGTAATACTGTGTGTATCAAAATATACCACATCCTCCTTCATGTAGTACCTACCTTTCTTTCCCCTCATTGCACTCCTCTTTCCTCTAATCTCACTTCTACTTCACTGCATTGGCGGCGTGCAATGCTTTAAACTTTAAATCGATGGATTTATTTTGTAGGGAAAGACATGGCGGGGTCTGAGGGGATAGTCAGTTAGAGCTATAAGAGCTCAGGTAGCTCATTCCTGAAGGGAATTTATCAAACTAATTTTGTTGCTTTCCTCTTTCTGGCAGATGTTGGAGATTGGAGGCAGATCAAAGAAAAGCTCAAGAGATGTGATTGTCGGAGCAAAAAATTTACTGTGGACCATTATATCTAAAGCCAATTGTCAAAGTAAGTCATAACACCCATAACATATCTACAGGATGAACACGAAAAACGTTACCAAAAGTATAGCGAGCTATACTAGTAATGAAAGTATTGCAATCGGTCCAAATTTTCAAAATCGGAATATGGTTGGAAATATCCGTTTAGGGATCCCCTGATGTCAAACAATTCCCTCCGGGAATTTTTTAGCCCGTAGTTTTTTCGATCGTGGTTAAAGAAATACCTATGTACCTACCTAATTTGTTTAATATTCAGTTTATTATTATTATTATTTTTATCTTATATTATAAGAACGAGATCCATTCACTCATTCACAGTTCACATTTCATAGTTCACACACTGATCGCTCTATCTCGAGAACCACAACACCTAGAAAGCTGAAATTTGGTAGGAATATTCCTTTTATGGTCTAGGTGTGCAATAAGAAAGGATTTTGCGAAAATCTAAACCGATCCTGAGATAGGTATGATCAATTTTTCATCGCTAAAATCTCCATAAGAAATACACAGAAAGCAGAGTCTGCGGGAGAGAAAACTTTTCCTCGCTCGCCTAAATTTGAGTTTCGTTTATGTTTTTAGTTTGATAAAAATACAAGTTCGGCCATGCCTTTTCCACAAGCTTGGCCATGCCTCGGGATGAACTAGCGGGATTCCGGAGCGAAGCGACGGAATTCAGCTAGTAATATAATATGAGTGGGAATCTTCTTATATTAGGATTGAGTAGAGCAAAAGGTGAGGTGACGTCTTTTTGTAGTTAAGCTTACTCCGCTTACTCAGTACTCACAAATAGATGAAGAGACTACAAAGAGCTTCACAATATCCATGGCTCTCCCCAAGAAGTCTTCTTCTTATCGAGTTGATGTTCAAGTTTTCCTATGAAAACAAGTTCGACTATTTCTCTTCTGACTTCTCTATGCTAATTTTGTTCTCCTATCTCTAGGAATTACAAAAACTTGCTACCGCAGTGGATTACTTAATTAAAAATTTATAACATATGAGACTCGAATACTATAGTTACATCAACGGGAGTTTACCAAATGAATTAAATGCAGAGTACATAACTAGATGGCCGGAATTCGTAAGAAATAAGCAGAAAATGGAAACTTCGTTGACAATAAAGTGCCTGGGTACAGGATACTCATATTACCCAATCGCAAAAATACGACTGTCTTTGGATTTGGCAAAGCAAACTCCAATATGCCTCAGCCGCCTCTCTGCAGCTGTGACTAATCAGAGTGAAGTTGTGCATTGAATTTCAATGCCTTGCATTCCTTCCTGAGAGACAAAATTTGGTCATCTTCACATCAGTGAAATCTCAAATTGAGAAAACCTGACTGTGAAACAATAGAGCTGATGACAATCTAACTCATTATGTTAACAGGTAGCAGCTAGCTACTATTTGTGATTTGAGGAGGTAGGTAAGTGAGACTAGACTTGCTACTTCTAATGGATCTCAGGATTTGTCAAATTTGAAGTGATCTTTCTTGATTTTGGTGAACTGTTCGTTTGAGAAGAATCCTTTTGGAAAGCTACTGTTTATTTTGGAAACTAGAGACCTTCCAATAATATTATCTAAGAATTCTAAGATCTTCCTTCCTTTTTTGTAGCAAAATTAGTCATTCTGCACCTATGCATTCAAGATTGGAGTGAAAGGGGCGATAATTTGTACAGAATGATAAAAAGATGTCTCAGAACTGGGAGAGTTTTTCCAGTTGTTGATTTCGTTGCTAGGAGACAATATTACTGGGTGGTTGTTGTTTTTGTAATACTGTGTGTATCAAAATATACCACAGTCTCCCCCACTTATTTGAAGAGTCACCACAATAGATAATCTCTGAATCGAACTGGAGTGCGTCTGTCCCGTTGAGATCTTCTAGGTTCTGGTTGAATTGAATCTTGTGGCGATCTTGGTATGACTGGAGAATCTGGTGGATCTTGTCTTGGTGAACAGCTAGGCTGAGGAATAATAGGAACAGGATCAGGAAACTGAATAGAAGGAACAGGATCAGGAACCTGAATAGGAGGAACAGAATCAGGAACCTGAGAATTATTCAGTCTTGTCCACGATAAGTACAAGTTCTTCTGCAGAAATATGTACGAGGAAGTACAAAGTAAAGATTCAAGTGCATAGGTACTAGATGGTACTAGCTTTGCTTACATATTTGTACTGGATGTACTACAAGTGGATAGCTTCAAGATTCATAGCACACGCTGGACGCGAGAGAGAGAGAGAGAGAGAGAGAGAGAGAGAGAGAGAGAGAAGAGAGAGAGAAGAGAGAAAAAAGAAAAGGAGTGGAGGTACTGTGGCGGAGTTAACCGATTCAAATTCTTCTCGGCTCATGTCGGCTCTCTTGAATCTATTTCCTCTTCCTAATACTCTATCGTTCGTACGTTCTTTTACCATCTTTTGATCCTATAGTATTCATTATTCTTATTCTTAATTCTTATCAGTTCCGTTCCGTAAGACTTCAGGTAGTTTCGTTTATGTTTTTAGTTTGATAACTACAAGTTCGGCCATGCCTTTTCCACAAGTTTGGCCATGCCTCGGGATGCACTAGTCTTATCTTACCTGATGGATCAATCACAAAAACCTGTATTGACCATCTAAATTATAAAACTAAAACTTATAATCCTGAAATACAAACAGCTATAATAACTACATCAATCACAGACCATTATTCAATCATTGGAAATTTGAATCTTCTAAAAACAAGCCCACCTATAACAACTGAAAAGCAGTATACCACTATAGACTATTTACTACTTGATAACTTACTGAGTAATGAATCTTGGAACTCTGTAATAAATAATCAAAACCTTAATGAGGCCACAGATAGACTCACCGAAATTCTCATAAGTAATATTAATCAGAGTACTAAAACCTTTCCCTGTCGCGTATAATATCTCTAGTAGCGCGGTCAAACTTTCTTGACTTGGCGGGGCGGAGCGCTACCGCGCTCCTTAATCAGAGTACTAAAATGAAAAAATATTCCAGCAATCTTAAACCACTAAAACCCTGGATGAATCAAGCTCTGGTTAATTCAATTCGAAACCGAGATAAATTAGCAAGACAAACTAAAAAATACCCAGAAAATCAAAGACTGAAAGAATATTACAGACGAGTACGAAACATTATTAATAATGAAATTAGATTAACCAAAGAGCAATACCAACGAAATGAAATTAATAAAGCATTAGGAAATCCCAAGAAACTATGGTCAATTGCGACCGATTTTGTAAATTTAAACAAGAAGAAAAAACAGGACATTAAAAGTATATTGACACCTGATGGACAAAAACTCGACTGTTTAACACATTCATTACAAGCAGCGACTATTTTCAATGAACATTTCTCATCTGTAGGCAGAAAAACTGCTGAATCTATACATCAAATTCCAGACGCCA